>NW_026994904.1:0-5105 GCF_028769735.1 Zonotrichia leucophrys gambelii
CCACTTCCCCTATCAAACCGCCGACCGGCACGGTGCCTTCATTGGGGAAACCCTCCTGCGTATGGGATTTTCAGGACCCCCGGCCCCCCCAGCCACACCCCCCAACACAAACAGGCCCTTTTCCTGGAAAAAAAATTACCCACCCCCTTTTTGGGGGCAATTGCAGGAGCCACTTTCCTCTTAAAAAACCGCCTGACTCGGGACTGGTGCCCCCCTTTCATCTGGGGACCGTCCTTGGGAGGGGTTTTCAGGACCCGCCGCCACCCCCCCACAACCCCCCCCCAAAAAAAAATACGGCCCTTTCCCTGGAAATAAAACTGACCTGCCCTCATCTGGCTGGCAGATTGCAGGGGCCCCTTGCCTTATCAACCAGCCCGACCGGCACTGGTGCCACCTTTTATCTGGGAACCATCCGGTATCGTGGGTTTTCAGGGGCCAGCCCCCACTCCCAGCCACAAAGGGCCCCCAAACAAAAGACGGCCCTTTTCCGGAAGTAAAACTGACCTGCCCTTCCCCGGGTGGCAATTGCAGGACCCCTTGCCTTATCAATCCAGCCCCTCGGGACTGGTGCCACCTTTCATCTGGGAACCATCCTGCATATCGTGGATTTTCATTAGCCAGCAGGGCCACTCCCAGCCACAGGCCCCCCCCTCAAAATACGGCCCCTTTTCCCCGGGAAACAAAACTCACTCGCCCCACTTCTGGCTGGCAATTGAGGACCACTTCCCCATATCAAACCAGCCAGACTCGGCACTGGTGCAATCTTTCCCTCTGGGAACCATCCTGCGTATCGTGGATTTTCAGGAGCCAGCCGCCACCCCAGCCACAGGCCCCCGAACACAAAACTACGGCCCTTTTCCCCGGCAAACAAAACTTACCCACCCCGCTCTTTTGGTGGCAGATTGCAGGAGCCACTTGCCTCTCTGAAACCAGCCCGACTTGGCACTGGTGCCACCTTTCTCTGGGGAACCATCCGCGTATCGTTGGATTTTCAGGGCCAGCCGGCCATCCCAGCCACAGGCCCCCGAACCAAACTACGGCCCTTTTCCCTAAACAAAACTACCCCCCCCGTTTTGGCGGCAGATTGCAGGAGCCACTTGCCTCTATCAAACCACCTGACTTGGCACTGGGCCCCTTTCATCTGGGGAAACCCCCTGCGTACGTGGATTTTCAGGGCCAGCCGCCATCCCACCCACGTCCCCAAACACAAACACGCCCTTTTCCCCGGGAAATAAAAAATGACCTGCCCGTCAATTGGCTGGCAGATTGCAGGAGCCCTTGCCTCTATCAATCCAGCCCACCGACACTGGGCCCCCTTTCATCTGGGAACCATCCTGCGTACGTGGGTTTTCAGGGGGCCCCCAGGCCACTCCCAGCCAAAACCCCCCAAAAACAAACCCCGCCCCCTTCCCTGGGAAATAAAAAATGACCTGCCCTCTCTGGCTGGGGGATTGCAGGGGCCCCTTTTTCCCCATCAAACCAGCCACTTGGGACTGGTCCACTTTGGGGGCTGGGGGCCATCCCGTATTGTGGGTTTTAGGGGCCGCCGCCCTCCCACCCCAAAATTCCCAAAAAAATCTACGGCCCTTTTCCCCGAATAAAATGACCTGCCCACATCTCGGACATTGCAGCAGCCACTTGGAAACCAAACCCGCCCATCTTGGCACTGCACCTTACGGGAACCATCCCTACGTGGATTTTCCGGGGGCCAGCCGGCCCTCCCCCCACCCCCGAACACAAACACGGCCCATTTCCCTGGCAAACAAACTCACCCCCGCTTTGGCTGGCCGAGCAGACCACTTCCCAAAAAAACCCCCCGACTCGCCTGGGGCCACCCTTTTACTGGAACCATCCTGCGAGTGATTTTCCGGGCAGCCGGGGCCCCTCCCCCCACACCCCAAAAAAAAAAACGGGGGGCCCTTTTCCCGGAAAAAACAACGCCCCTCCCTGGGGGATTGCAGGGGCCACTTGGGCCAAACCCCCACTTTGCACGGCCACTTTCACTGGAACCACCGCGTATTTGGTTTTTGGGCCAGGCCCCTCCCCCCCAAGGCCCCCAAAAAAAACTAGGCCCTTTTCCCTGGGGAAAAAACGCCGCCCCTTTTGGTGGAATTGCAGAACCCTTACTTCCAAACCCCAATTGGGGCCCGGGGGCCATTTTCGGGGGGCCCTCCTCATCGTGGATTTTCAGGACCCCGCCGCCATCCCAGCCACGGGGCCCCCAACACAAACCACGGGGCCCTTTTTCCCTCAAACAAAACCCCCCGCCCCTCGGCTGGCAGATTGCAGGACCCCCTTTCCCCCATCAAACCAGCCGACCGGCACTGGGGCCCCCCCTTTCATCTGGGGCCCCTCCTATTATGGGGGATTTTCAGGAGCCAGCCGCCACTCCCAGCCACAGGCACAAAAAAAATTCTACGGCCCTTTTCCTGGAATTAAAAATGACCGCCCGTCATTGGGTGGCAATTGCAGGAGCCACTCCTCAAAAAACCCCCGACCGGGACGGGCAACCTTTTTTCTGGGGGCCATCCCTTTTGTGGATTTTCAGAGCCAGACGGCCCCTCCCCCCCCAGGGCCCCCGAACACAAACTAAGGCCCTTTTCCCCGGAAACAAAACTTTTTCCCCCCCGCTTTTGGCTGGGGAATTCAGGGGCCCCTTGACCTACAAAAAAGCCCACTCACACGGTCCCTTTCACGGGGAAACCATCCTGCGTATCGTGGTTTTTTAAAACCCCTCCCTCCCCCACAGGCCCCCAAAAAAAACAAAAGGCCCTTTTCCCTAAGTAAAACTGACCTGCCCATCATCTGGTGGACATTCAGCACCCCCTTTGGAATTAACCCCCCTTGGCACGGGCCACCTTTAAAAGGGGGAAACCCTCCTGGTACTGGATTTTTAGGGCCACGCCATCCCCCACAGGGCCCCCCAAAAACAAATACGGGCCCTTTTCCCCGGCAAAAAAACAACCACCCCCCTTCGGCGGCAATTCAGGGCCACTTCCCTAAAAATCCAGCCCACCGGCAAGGTGCCACCTTTTATCTGGGGGAAACCCTCCTGCATATCGTGGTTTTTTCAGGACCACCGGCCACCCCACCAACCCCCCAAAACAAACCCCCCCTTTTTCCCCCGGAAACAAAAAAACCACCCCGCTTCGGCGGAATGCAGGGGCCCCTTGCCTCTACAAACCGCCCCTCGGACGGGCCCCTTGGCTGGGACCATCCCTTTTTTGGGTTTTCAAGGGGCCCCCCCACTCCCACCAAAGTCCCCCCAAAAAAAACAGGGCCCCTTTTCCCCGGGAATAAAACACCAGGGCCCCACTGGGGGCCATTGCGCAGCCCTTGGAAAAAACCCCCCCTGGCCTGGGGCCCTTTTTTCGGAAACCCTCCGTTTACGTGGATTTTCAGGACCAGCCGGCCCTCCCACCCAGGCCCCCAAAAAACCACGGGCCCTTTCCCTAAAAAACTACCCGCCCGCTCTGGTGGCCGATTGCAGACCACTTCCTCAAAACAACCACCCATCGGGACTGGGGCAACCCTTTTTTCTGGGGAAATCCTGGGAGGGGATTTTCAGGGCCACGGCCCCCCCCCACCCAGGCCCCAAACAAACCAGGGGCCCTTTTTTTCCCCCAAAAAACTTAAAACCCCCCGTTCTGGCTGGCAGAGCAGGGGCCCTTCCTCAAAAAACCCCCCTTTGGCACGGTGCCCAAAACCTTTTCGGGGGGCCACCCGTTTGTGGTTTTCAGGGGAGCCGGGCCCCTCCCCCACAAATCCCCCCAAAAACAACTACGGCCCTTTTTCCCCGAATAAAACTACCCCCCTCATTGGTTGGGGGCTTGCACAGCCACTTGGGAATACAAACCGCCCCCTTTGGCACGGTGCCAACTTTCATCTGGAACCCCTCGAACGGGATTTTAGGGGCCCCGGGCCCTCCAGCCCCACCCCCCAAAAAACCACGGGCCCCTTTTCCCTGGAAAAAAACTTACCCCCCCCCGCTTCTGGCTGGCAGTTGAGGGGCCACTTGCCTCTACAAAACCCGCCCGCTTGGCACGGGGCCACCTTTTATCGGGAACCATCCGCTATCGTGGATTTTTAGGGCCCCCGGCCCCTCCCCCCACAGGCCCCAAAAACAAACACGGCCCTTTTCCCTGGAAAAAACAAACCCCCCTCTGTGGAGATTCAGGAGCCCTGCCCTATCAACCAGCCCACTGCACTGGGCCACCTTTTCTGGAACCAACCGCTTGGGTTTTAGGGCCACCGGGGCCCTCCCAGCCACAGGCCCCCAACAAAACCAGGCCCTTTTCCCCGGAAAAAAACTTTTAACCCCCTTCTGGTGGCAATTGCAGGGGGCCACTTGTCTATCAAAAACCGCCCGACTTGGGACGGTGCCACTTTCAGGACCATCCCGTTTGTGGATTTTCAGGGGCCACCGCCCCTCCCACCACAAGCCCAAAAAAAACCACGGGCCCTTTTTCCCCGGAAAAAACTACCCCCCCTGCTGGAATTGCAGACCCCTTGTTTTCCAAACCCCCCACTTGGGCCGGGGGCCCCCAAAATTTTTTGGGAACCATCCGCGTTTGTGGTTTTCGGAAACCCCCCCCCACTCCCCCCAAAGGCCCCAACCCAAACACGCCCTTTTTCCCGGAAAAAACTACCTCCCCCTCGGCTGCAATTGCAGGGCCCTTCCCCATATCAAACCACCAGACCCCGGCACGGGCAACCTTTTTTTCCGGGAAAAAACCCCCCTGCTTCGGATTTTTTTAGGGGCCCCGCCCCTCCCCGCCACGGCCCCCAACACAAAACCGGGCCCCTTTTTCCCCGGGAAACAAATTTAACCACCCGCTTCTGGCGGGGGATTTCAGGACCACTTCCTATCAAACCAGCCCACTGGCCTGGGGCCACCTTTTCGGGAAAATCCGCGTTTTTGGATTTTTGGGGGCCCCCGGCCCCTCCCAGCCAAGTCCCCAAAAAAATCTACGCCCTTTTCCCTGGGAAAATTTAAAAAAAAAAATGCCCATATTTTGGCTGGCAATTTCAGAGCCACTTGTCTATCAAACCCGCCCGACTTGGGATGGTGCCACCTTTCTCTTAACCTCCCGCGTATCGTGGAT
>NW_026994905.1:0-5105 GCF_028769735.1 Zonotrichia leucophrys gambelii
AAAATCCACGATACCAGGATGGTTCCCAGAAAAGTTTCCAAACCCGTCCCGAATTTTTGGGGTGGTTTGATAACCAAGTGGGCTCCCGCAAAACCCGCCCGCCAGAAAAAAGGGCGGTTAGTTTTCTTCCCGGGAAAAGGGGGCCGGGGGTTTTTTTTTGGGGGGACTTTTTGGCTGGGATGGCCGGTTTGGGCCCCGAAAATCCACGACGCGGTGGTTTTCCCCGACCCAAGGGGCCCCCATGCCAAGTCGGGCTGGTTTGATAGAGGCCCCCTTTGGGTCCTGGGAAACCCCAGCCAGAAGCGGGGCGGGTGAGTTTTTTTTTTGCCAGGGGAAAAATGCTGTGGTTTGTGTTTGGGGGCCTGTGGCTGGGAGTGGCCGGGTGGCTCCTGAAAATCCACGATACGCAGGATGGTTCCCAGATGAAAGGTGGCACCAGTGCCAAGTTCGGCTGGTTTGAGAGAGCCAAGTGGTTCCTGCAATCTTCCAGCCAGAAGATGGGCGAGTCAGTTTTACTTCCAGGGAAAGTGGCCGTAGTTTGTGTTTGGGGGCCTGTGGCAGGGAGTGGCCGGCTGGCTCCTGAAAATCCACGATACGCAGGATGGTTCCCAGATGAAAGGTGGCACCAGTGTCGAGTCGGGCTGGTTTGATAGAGGCAAGTGGCTCCTGCAATCTGCCAGCCAGAAGCGGGGCGGGTGAGTTTTGTTTGCCAGGGAAAAAAGCTGTGGTTTGTGTTCGGGGGCCTGTTGCTGGGGGTCGCCGTCTGGCTCCTGAAAATCCACGATACGCAGGATGGTTCCCAGATGAAAGGTGGCACCAGTACCGAGTCAGGCTGGTTTGATAGAGGGAAGTGGCTCTGCAATCTGCCAGCCAGAAGCGGGGTGGGTAAGTTTTGTTTGCCAGGGAAAAGGGCCGTGGTTTGTGTTCGGGGGCCTGTGGCTGGGAGTGGCCGACTGGCTCCTGAAAATCCACGATACGCAGGATGGGTCCCAGATGAAAGGTGGCACCAGTGCCAAGTTGGGCTGGTTTGATAGAGGCAAGTGGGTCCTGCAATCTGCCAGCCAGATGATGGGCAGGTCAGTTTTAATTCCAGGGAAAAGGGCCGTAGTATTTGTTTGGGGACCTGTGGCTGGGAGTGGCCGCCAGGCTCCAGAAAATCCACGATACAAAGGATGGTTCCCAGATGAAAGGTGGCACCAGTGCCGAGTCGGGCTGGTTTGATTGATAGAGCAAGTGCTCCTGCAATCGCCAGCCAGAGCGGGGGTAGTTTTACTTCCAGGGAAAGGCCGTAGTTTGTGTTGGGGCCTGTGGCTGGGAGTGGCCGGCTGGCTCCTGAAAATCCAGATACCAGGATGGTTCCCAGATGAAAGTGCACCAGTGCGAGTCGGGCTGGTTGATAGAGCAAGTGGCTCCTGCAATCTGCCAGCCAGATGCTGGAGGTCAGTTTTCTTCAGGGAAAAGGCCGGATTGTTTTTGGGGCTTGGCTGGGAGTGGCCGCTGGCTCCTGAAAATCCACGATACGCAGATGGTTCCCAGATGAAAGGTGGCACCAGTGCAGTCGGGCTGGATTGATAGAGGCAAATGGTCCTGCAATGCCAGCCAATGGGAGTCAGTTTTACTTCCAGGGAAAAGGCCGATTTTGTTTGGGGACGTGGCTGGAGTGGGCCGGCTGGCTCCTGAAAATCCACGATACCAGATGGTTCCCAGATGAAAGGTGGCACCAGTGCCGAGTGGGCTGGTTTGATAGAGGGAAGTGCCCTCAATCTGCCAGCCAAAGCGGGTGGGAGTTTTGTTTGCCAGGGAAAAGGGCCGTGGTTTGTGTTTGGGGGCCTGTGCTGGAGGGGCCGGCTGCTCCTGAAAATCCACGATACGCAGATGGTTCCCAGATGAAAGGTGGCACCAGTGCCGAGTCGGGCTGGATTGATAAGGAAGTGGCTCCTGCAATCTTCCAGCCAATGCGGGCAGGTAGTTTTATTCCAGGGAAAAGGGCCGTAGTTTTGTTTGGGGGCCTTGGCTGGGAGTGGCCGGCTGGCTCCTGAAAATCCCGATACGCAGGATGGTTCCCAATGAAAGGTGCACCAGTGCCAAGGGCTGGTTGATAGAGGCAAGTGGCTCCTGCAATCTGCCAGCCAGACGGCGGTAGTTTTTTTGCCAGGAAAAGGGCCGTGGTTTGTGTTCGGGGGCTGTGGCTGGAGTGGCCGGCGGTCCGAAAATCCCCGAACGCAGGATGGTTCCCAGATGAAAGGTGGCACCAGTCCGAGTCGGGCTGGTTTGATAGGGGAAGTGGCTCTGCAATCTGCCAGCCAGAACGGGGGGGTGATTTTCTTTGGGCAGGGAAAAGGCCGTGTTTGTTCGGGGCCTGGGGGAGTGGCCGGCGGCCCTGAAAATCCACATACCGGATGGTTCCCAGATGAAAGGTGGCACAGGCCAAGTCGGCTGGTTTGATAGAGCAAGTGGCCCTGCAATCTGCCAGCCAATGCGGGGAGGTCATTTTTTCCAGGGAAAAGGCCGTGTTTTTGTTGGGCTGTGGCTGGAGTGGCCGGGTGGCTCCTGAAATCCACGATACGCAGGATGGTTCCCAGATGAAAGGTGGCACCAGTGCCGAGTGGGTGGTTTGATATGCAAGTGGCTCCTGCAATCTGCCAGCCAGAACGGGCAGGGCATTTTACTTCCAGGGAAAAGGGCCGTGTTTGTGTTTGGGGCCTGTGGCTGGAGTGGCCGGCTGGCTCCTGAAAATCCACGATACCAGGATGGTCCCAGATGAAAGTGGCACCAGGCCAAGTCGGGGTGTTTGATAGAGAAGTGGCTCCTGCAATCTGCCAGCCAGAAGCGGCGGTGTTTTATTCCGGAAAAGGCCGTATTTTTGTTTGGGGCCGTGCGGAGTGGCCGGCTGGCTCCTGAAAATCCACGATACGCAGGAGGTTCCCGATGAAAGGGGCACCAGTGCCAGCGGCTGTTGAAGAAATGTCCTGCAATCTCCAGCCAGAAGGGGGTATTTTTTCCGGGGAAAGGGGCCCTTTTTTTGGGTTTGGGTGCTGGGGTGGCCGGTTCCTGAAATCACATAAAAAAAGGGGGGGGGGGGTTGATAGAGGCAAGATGGTCTCCTGCAATCTGCCAGCCAGAAATGGGCAGGTCAATTTTACTTCCAGGGAAAAGTACCATAGTTTTGTTTGGGGCCTGTGGCTGGGAGTGGCCGGCTGGCTCCTGAAAATCCCATAGCAGGAATGGTTCCCAGATGAAAGGTGGCACCAGTGCCGTCGGGCTGGTTGATAGAGGCAAGTGGCTCCTTTCAATCTGCCGCCAGAAGCGGGCGGGTAAATTTTTTTTGCCAGGGGAAAAGGGCCGTGGTTTTTTTTCGGGGCCTGTGGTGGGAGTGGCCGGCTGGCTCCCCGAAAATCCACAATGCAGGATGGTTCCCAGATGAAAGGTGGCACCAGTGCGAGTCGGGCTGGTTGATAGAGGGAAGTGGCTCCTGCAATTGCCCCAAAGGGGCGGGGGAGTTTTTCTTCCAGGGAAAAGGGCGTAGTTTGGGTTTGGGGGCCTGTTTGGGAGTGCCGGCTGGCTCCTGAAAATCCACGATACGCAGGATGGTTCCCAAGATGAAAGGTGGGCACCATGCCAAATCGGGGTGGTTTGATAGGGGAAGTTCTCCTGCAACTGCCGCCAGAAGCGGGGCGGGGGAGTTTTGTTTGCCAGGGAAAAAAGGGGGTGTGGGTTGGGGTTTGGGGGCCTGTTGCGGGGGGTGCCGCTTTGGGTCCTGAAAAAAATCCCCGATAGCAGGATGGTTTTCCCCGATGAAAAGGGTTTCACCAGTAGTCGGCTGGTTTGATAGGGGAAGTGGCTCCTGCAATCTCCACCAGAAGCGGGGGGGTAAATTTTTGTTTCCAGGGAAAAGGGCCGTGGTTTGTGTTCGGGGCCTGTGGCTGGGAGTGGCGGCTGGCTCCCCGAAAATCCACGATACGCAGGATGGTTCCCAGATGAAAGGTGGCACCAGTGCCGGTCGGGTGGTTTGATAGAGGGCAAGTGGCTCCTGCAATCTGCCAGCCCGGAGGGGGGGAGTTTTACTTCCCGGGAAAAGGGCCGTTGTTGGGGTTTGGGGGCCTGTGGCTGGGAGTGCCGGCTGGCTCCTGAAAATCCACGATACGCAGGATGGTTCCCCGATGAAAGGTGGCACCAGTGCCAAGTGGGTGGTTTGAAGAGCCCAAATTGCCTGCAATTCCAGCCAGGATGGGCAGTCAAGTTTTCTTCCAGGGAAAGGGCCCGTAGTTTTTGTTTGGGGCCTGTGGCTGGGAGTGGCCGGCTGGCTCCCGAAAATCCCCCCCCGCAAAGGTTCCCAGATGAAAGGGGACCAGTGCCCAGTGGGCTGGATTGAAAAGGGAAATGGCTCCCCAACGAGCCAGGACGGGAGGGTCAGTTTTACTTCCAGGGAAAAGGGGGCCTCGTTTTGTTCGGGGGCCGTGGTGGAGTGGCCGGTGGTCCTGAAAACCCTCGAGGATGGTTCCAGATAAAAGTGGGGCCTCCCTTGGGGGGTTTAATTACCAAATGGCGCAGCAATGTGCCAGCCAATGATGGGGAGGCAATTTTTTCCCGGGAAAAGGGCCCTAGATTCTTTTTGGAGATTGTGGGGGAGGGCCGTCGGCCCCGAAAAACCACAGTACGCTGGGTGGTCCCAGACCCGATGGCACCAGGCCCAAATCCCCGGGGGGTTTAAAGGGAAAGGCCCTGCAATCTCCCCAGAACGGGGCGGGGGGTTTTTTTTGCCAGGGAAAAGGTTAGTTTTTTTTTGGGGGGGCCCGTGGCGGGAGTGGCGGCTGGTCCGAAAATCCCAACGAGGTGGTTTTCCAGATAAGGTGGGACCTCCGTCGGGGGGGTTTAAGGAAGGGTCCCCCAACTGCCAGCCAAAAGGGGGCGGGTTTTTGTTTGCCAGGAAAAAAAGGGCCCGGGTTTTTTTGGGGGGCCGTGTCTAGTGGCCGGCTGGTCCTGAAAATCCACAAAACGCAGGTGGTTCCCGATGAAAAGGGGGCACCTGCCGAGTCGGGTGGTTTTAAGGGCAAGGGTCCCCAAGCCCGCCGAAGGGGCGGGGGATTTTTTTTTCCAAAAGGGGG
>NW_026994906.1:0-5104 GCF_028769735.1 Zonotrichia leucophrys gambelii
CAGGGCCCTTTTCCCTGGAAACAAAATCACCCCCCCTTCTGGCTGGCAGATGCAGGCAATCCTTATCAACAGCCGCTGGCACTGGTGCACCTTTCATCTGGGAACCCTTGATCGGGATTTTCAGGACCAGCGCCCCTCCAGCCGTCCAACAAATATACGCCTTTCCTGAATAAATGACCCATCTCTGCGGCGATTCGGAGCCTTCTCTATAACCACCCGACTGGAATGTGCACCTTCATTGGAACCATCCGTATGGATTTTCAGGCAGCGGCCATCCCAGCCAAGGCCCCCAACACAAACACGGCCTTTTCCCTGGAAAAAACTACCGCCCCGTCTCTGGCTGGCAGATTGCAGGAGCCACTTCCCTCTATCAAACCAGCCCGCTGGCACTGGTGCCACCTTCTCTGGGAACCATCTGCGTACGTGATTTTCAGGAGCCAGCGGCCACCCCAGCCACAGCCCCCAACACAACACGGCCCTTTTCCCTGGCAAAAAAATACCCCCCGCTTCTGGCTGGCAGATTGCAGACCACTTCTCTATCAAACCAGCCCGACCGGCACGGTGCCACTTTCATTGGGAACCATCCGCGTATCGTGATTTTCAGGAGCCAGCCGGCACTCCAGCCACAGGCCCCAACAAAACACGGCCCTTTTCCCTGGAAAAAATGACCTGCCATCTCTGGCTGGCAGATTGCAGGAGCCACTTCCCTATCACAACCAGCCGACTCGGCACTGGTGCCACCTTTCATCGGAACCATCCGCGTATCGTGGATTTTCAGGAGCCAGCCGCCACTCCCAGCCACAGCCCCAAAACAACACGGCCCTTTCCTGAATAAAACTGACCTGCCCTCTCTGGCTGGCAGATTGCAGGAGCCACTTGCCTCATCAACCAGCCCGACTCGCACGGTGCCACCTTTCATCTGGGAACCATCCTGCGTATCGTGGATTTTCAGGAGCCAGCCGGCCACTCCCAGCCACAGGCCCCAAACACAAACTACGGCCCTTTTCCCTGGAAGTAAAACTGACCTGCCCTTTCTGGCTGGCAGATTGCAGGAGCCCACTTGCCTCTATCAATCCAGCCCGACTTGGCACTGGTGCCACCTTTCATCTGGGAACCATCCTGCGTATCGTGGATTTTCAGGAGCCAGCCGGCCACTCCCAGCCACAGGCCCCGAAACAATACTACGGCCCCTTTCCCTGGAAGAAAACTGACCTGCCCCGTCTTCTGGCTGGCAGATTGCAGGAGCCACTTCCCTCTATCAAACCAGCCGACTCGGCACTGGTGCCACCTTTCATCTGGGAACCATCCTGCTATCGTGGATTTTCAGAGCCAGCCGGCCACTCCCAGCCACAGCTCCAAAAACAAACTACGGCCCTTTCCCTGGAATAAAACAGACCTGCCCTCTTCTGGCTGGCAGATTGCAGGAGCCACTTGCATCTATCAAACCAGCCCGACTTGGCACTGGTGCCACCTTTCATCTGGGACCATCCTGCGTATCGTGGATTTTCAGGAGCCAGCCGGCCACTCCCAGCCACAGGCCCCCAAACACAAACCACGGCCCTTTTCCCTGGCAAACAAAACTCACCCGCCCGTCTTCTGGCTGGCAGATTTCAGAGCCACTTCCCTCTATCAAACCAGCCCGACTCGGCACTGGTGCCACCTTTTCTGGGAACCATCCAGCGTATCGTGGATTTTCAGGAGCCAGCGGCCACTCCAGCCACAGGCCCCAAACACAAATACGGCCCTTTTCCTGGAATTAAAACTGACCTGCCATCTTCGGCTGGCAAGATTGCAGCAGCCACTTGCCTCTCTCAAACCAGCCCGACTTGGCACTGGTGCCACCTTCATCTGGGAACCATCCTGCGTATTGTGGATTTTCAGGAGCCAGCCCGGGCCACTCCCATGCCACAGGCCCCCGAACACAAACCACGGCCCTTTTCCCTGGCAAAAAAACTTCCCACCCGCCCCCTTTTTGGCTGGCAGATTGCAGGAGCCACTGCCCCCTATCAAACCAGCCCCACTTGGCCGGGGCCCCCTTTCTGGACCATCCGCGTATTGTGATTTTCGGGGCAGGGGGCCATCCCCACAGCCCGAAAAAAACTACGGGCCCCTTTTTTAAAAAAAACTACCCCCTTTTGCTGGCAATGCAGAGCCACTTTTATAAACCTGCCCCTTGGGCCCGGTGCCACCTTTTATTGGGGAAACCCTCCGGTATCGGGATTTTTAGGGCCACCGGCCCCTCCGCCACGCCCCAACACAAACACGGCCCTTTTCCCTGGAAAAAACATCCCCTTTTGGTGGGAGATTTCAGGAGCCACTTCCCCCTATCAAACCGCCCGACTCGCATGGTGCCACCTCTCTGGGAACCATCCCGGTTCGTGGATTTTCAGGGCCCCCGGCCACTCCCGCCACGGCCCCAAACAAAACACGGCCCCTTTTTCCCTGGAAGAAAATACCGCCCCTTTGGCTGGCAGATTGAAAGGGGCCCCTTCCTCAAAAAAACCCCCCCCCGGAAATGGTGCCCTTTCACTGGGAACCATCCTGCATCGTGGATTTTCAGAGCCAGCCGGCCTCCCAGCCCAGGCCCCCAAAAAAAACACGGCCCCTTTTTCCCGGAAAAAAAAACCCCCCATCTGGCTGGGGGATTTCGAGCCATTGCCCCTTTTCAAACCAGCCCGCTGGCACTGGTGCCACCTTTTTCTGGGAACCATCTGCTATGTGGGTTTTTTAGGGGCCCGCCGGCATCCCCGCCACAGGCCCGCAAAAACACGGCCCCTTTTCCTGGAAAAAAAACAAACCCCCCCTTTTGGGTGCAGATTGCAGGACCCTTTCCCCTAAACCAGCCCAAATTTGGGACTGGGGCCCCTTTTTTTGGGGAACCCCCGGAGTGGGTTTTAGGAGCCGCCGCCCCTCCCCCCACGGCCCCAAAACAAAAAGGCCCTTTTTTTTGGAAAAAAAACCTGCCCCTCTGGCTGGGAGTTGCGGGGGCCATTCCCCCTACAACCACCTACTTGGCCTGGGGCACCTTTTTGGGCCCCCCGGGATGGGGATTTTCAGGGGCCGCCCGGGCCCCTCCCACCACCCCCAAAAAAACCCCCGGCCCTTTTCCCCGGAAAAAACACCGCCCCCTCTGGGTGGCAGATTCAGGGCCCCTTCCTCATCAAAACCAGCCGACTTGCAGGGCCCCTTTCTGGACCATCCGCGTTTTGGGGGTTTTCAGGCCGCCGCCATCCACCAAAGGCCCCCAAAAAACAAACCGGCCCTTTCCGGAATAAAATGACCTGCCCCTCGGCGGAGATTGCAGGAACACTTCCTCTTCAACCCGCCGCTTGGCCGGGGGGCCCCCTTTTGGAACCTCCGTATGTGGGTTTTCAGGGCCGCCGCCACTCCCCCCCGGCCCCCAAACAAAAACGGCCCCTTTTCCCTGGAAAAAAATACCCCCCCTTTCTGCGGCAATTGCAAGCCCTTCCCATAAAAAAAGCCCCATGGCACTGGGGCCCCTTTTCTGGGAACCTTCCGCTATTGGTTTTTGGGGCCCCCGGCCCCCCCACCACAGCCCCAAAAAACACGGGCCCTTTTCCCCGAAAAAATACCCCCCCTTTTGGCTGGAGTTGCAGGAGCCACTTGCCCCTTTTTAACCAGCCCACTTGGCCTGGGGGCCCCCTTTTTTATTGGGGGAAAAAATGGATTTTGGGTTTTCAGGGCCGCCGGGGGCCCCCCCCCGCCCCGGCCCCCAAAAAAACAGGGGGCCTTTTTTTTTGGGAAAAAACTCCCCCCCTCTGGGGAGATTGCAGGGGGCCCCTTGTTTACAAACCGCCCCTGGACTGGGGCCACCCTTTTATCTGGGAACCATCCTGCGTATCGTGGATTTTCAGGAGCAGCCGGCCACTCCCACCCACAGGCCCCAACCACAAACTACGGCCCTTTTCCCTGGAAGTAAAACTGACCTGCCCGTCATCTGGCTGGCAGATTGCAGGAGCCACTTGCCTCTATCAATCCAGCCCGACTTTGGCACTGGTGCCCCCCTTTCATCTTTGGGGAAACCCTCCTGCGTATCGTTATTTTAGGAGCCACCCCCTCCCACCACAGGCCCCCAAAAAAACAAATCACCCCCTTTTTCCCGGGGAATTTAAAAATGACCGCCCTCATCTGGCTGGCAGATTGGGAGGGGCCACTTGTTAAACAAACCAGCCCCAAACCGGCACTGGTTTCCACCTTTCATCTGGGAACCAACCTGCGTATCGTGGATTTTTTAGGAGCCAGCCGGGCCCCTCCCCGCCCAGGGCCCCCAAAAACAAACTACGGCCCTTTTTTCCCCGGAAGTTAAAAATTACCTCCCGTCATCTGGCTGGCAGATTCAGGGGCCCCCTTCCTTTTATCAATCCAGGGCCCAAATTGGCAATGGTGCCACCTTCATTTGGGGAAAAATCCGCGTATGTGGATTTTCAGGGAGCCCGCCGGGCCCCTCCCACCACAGGCCCCCAAAAACAAACCACGGCCCTTTTTCCCCGGCAAAAAAATTTACCCGCCCCCTTTTTGGCTGGCAGATTGCCCGGAGCCCTTCCCCTATCAAACCAGCCCGACTTGGGACTGGTGCCACCTTTCATCGGGAACCATCCTGCTATCTGGATTTTTCCCCCCGGGGGGGGGCCCAGCCGGGGGCCCCTCCCACCCCCAGGCCCCCCAAAAAAAACCACCCCCCCTTTCCTGGAAAAAACTAACCCCCCCCCTTGGTGGAAAATTTCAGGAGGCCCTTGCCTCTATCAAACCACCCAAAATTGGGAAAAAGGGGCCACCTTTTATCTGGAACCACCTGCTATCGTTTATTTTCAGGAGCCCGCCGGCCACTCCCCCCGGGCCCCCCCCACCCGGGGGCCCCCCACAAAAACCCCGGCCCCTTTTCCCTTTGGAAAAAAAACCCCCCCCGTTCTGGGGCAAATTTCAGGACCATTTTTTTCCCCTTTAAACCCCCGAAATCGAAAGGGGCCCCCTTTTTCTGGGAAACCCCCCGATCGTGGGTTTTCCCGGACCACCGGCCCCCCCAGACGGCCCCCCAAAAAAAAACGGCCCTTTTCCCCGGAAAAAACTGACCGCCCTTTTTTTT
>NW_026994907.1:0-5096 GCF_028769735.1 Zonotrichia leucophrys gambelii
ATACCAATCTGCAATGCCAGCCCGATGTGGGCAGGTCAGTTTTCTTCCAGGGAAAAGGGCCGTGTTTGTGTTTGGGGCCTGTGGCTGGGAGTGGCCGGCTGGCTCCTGAAAATCCACGATAGCAGGATGGTTCCCAGATAAAAGGTGGCACCCGTGCCAGTGGGCTGGTTTGATAAGCAAGTGGCTCTGCAATCTGCCAGCCAGATGATGGGCAGTCAGTTTTACTTCAGGGAAAAGGGCGTAGTATTTGTCGGGCTGTGGCTGGGAGTGGCCGCCTGGCCCTCCTGAAAATCCATCAATCACCAGGACGGTGCCCAGATGAAAGGTGGCACCCAGTGCCAGTCAGGCTGGTTTGATAGGGAAGTGTTTCTCGGGAATTGCCGCAGATGCGGGGGGTAGTTGGTGTTTGCCAGGGAAAAGGGCCGTAGTTTGTGTTGGGGGCCTGTGGCTGGGAGTAGCCGGCTGGCTCCTGAAATCCACGATCGCAGGATGGTTCCCAGATCAAAGGTGCACCAGTGCCAGATGGGCAGGTTTGATATCAAAGGCTCCTGCAATGCTGCAGCCAGATGAGGAGGTCAGTTTTACTTCAGGGAAAAGGGCCGTGTTTGTGTTTGGGGGCCTGGTGGCGGGAGTGCGGCTGGCTCTGAAAATCCACATAGCGGATGGTTCCCAGAAAAGGTGGCACCAGTGCCGAGTGGGTTGGTTTGTAGGGCAAGTGGCTCTGCAATCTGCCAGCCAGATGGGGGGGTAGTTTATTCCAGGGAAAGGGCCGTGGTTTGTTGGGGGCCTGTGGCTGGAGTGGCCGGTGTCTGAAAATCCACGATACGCGGATGGTTCCCGATGAAAGGTGGCACCAGTGCCAGTTGGCGGTTTGAATAGGCCAGTGGTCTGCAATTGCCGCCGAGAGGGCGGTCATTTTACTCCAGGGAAAAGGGCCGTGTATTGTTTGGGGCTGTGGCTGGGAGTGGCCGGCTGGCTCCTGAAAATCCACGAGCGGATGGTTCCCAGAGAAAGGTGGCACCAGTGCCAAAAAGGGGGGGGTTTGATATTCAAGGGCCCCTGCAATTGCCAGCCCGATGATGGGAGGGCAGTTTTATTCCCGGGAAAAGGGGTATTTTGTTTGGGGCTTTGGCTGGGATGGGCTGGCCCTGAAAATCACAAAGCGGTGGTTTTCCGAGAAAAGGTGGCACCAGTGCCAAAATGGGTGGTTTGTAGAAAAAGTGGTCCCGCAATCCCAGCAGAACGGGGGGTAGTTTTTTCCAGGGAAAAGGCCCTGTTTGTTGGGGCCTGGCTGGGAGTGGGGTGGCTCCTGAAAAACCCCTAACCCGGAGGTCCCCGTGAAAGGTGGCCCCGTGCCGAGTCGGCTGGGTTTTATGAGGGAAATGGCTCCGCAATTTCCAGCAGAAACGGGGGGGGAGTTTGTTTGCCCGGGGAAAAAGGGGTGGTTTGTGTTCGGGGGCCTGTGGTGGGATGGCCCGGGTGGCTCCCGAAATCCCGTAGCAGGATGGTTCCAGATGAAAGGTGGGACCCCGTGCCAAGAGGCGGTTTGATATTACCCCAACCGCTCTGCAATTGCCCGCCAGATGATGGGGAGGTCGTTTTACTTCCCGGGGAAAAAAAAGGCCCGGATTTTTTTGGGGCTTTTGGGGGAGGGCCGGCTGGCCCCCGAAAATTTCCCCAAAAGCTGGATGGTTTCCCCAAAGGTGGCACCCGTGCCAGTGGGCTGGTTTGATAGAGGAAGTGGCTCCTGCAATCGCAGCCAGGAAGGGAGGTAGTTTTTTCCAGGGAAAAGGGGGGGGGGTTTGTGTTGGGGGGGTTGGTGGGGGCGGTGGGTCCCGAAAATCCACGTAGCAGGTGGTTCCCCCCCCCCCCCCCCCCCCCCCCCCCCCAAAAAAAAAAAAAAAAAAAAAAAAAAAAAAAAATGGCACCTGCAAATGGGGTGGTTTTTTGAGGGGAATGGTCCCGCAAACGCGCAGAGGGGGGTAGTTTTTTCCAGGGAAAAAGGGGCCCTGTTTTGTTGGGGGCCTGTGGGGGGAGTGGCCGGCTGGCTCCTGAAAATCCACGATACGCAGGATGGTTCCCAGATGAAAGGTGGCACCAGTGCCGAGTCGGTGGTTTGATAGAGGGAAGTGGCTCCTGCAATCTGCAGCCAGAAGCGGGGGGGTGAGTTTTGTTTGCCAGGGAAAAGGGCCGTGGTTTGTGTTGGGCCTGTGGCTGGAGTGGCCGGCTGGCTCCTGAAAATCACGATACGCAGGATGGTTCCAGATGAAGTGCCCAGTGCAAGATGGGGTTTGTTTACAAGGCTCCTGAATGTGCACCAGAGATGGCAGGTCAGTTTTACTTCAGGAAAAGGGCCGTAGTTTTTTTTGGGATTGTGGCTGGGAGTGCGGCTGGCCTGAAATCACAAAGTGGATGGCTCCCAGACCAGTGCACAGTGCCAGTTGGGCTGGTTTGTAGAGTAAGTGTCGCAATCTGCAAGCAGAGCGGGTGGTATTTTTTTTCCAGGGAAAGGGCGTGGTTTGGTTCGGGGGCTGTGGTGGGAGGGCGGCTGGTCTGAAAATCACGTACGCAGGATGGTTCCAGATGAAAGGTTGCACAGTGCCGAGTCGGGTGGTTTGATAGAGGGAAGTGGTCCTGCAATCCGCCAGCAAGATGTGGGCAGGTGTTTTATTCAGGAAAGGCCGTAGTATTTGTTGGGGCTGTGGTGGGAGGGCCGGTGGCTCTGAAAATCCACCATACACAGGACGGTCCAGATGAAGGTGGCACAGTCCGAGTCGGCTGGTTTGATAGAGGAAGGGCTCCTGCAATCTGCCAGCCAGAGCGGGGGCGTGTTTTGTTTCAGGGAAAGGGGGGTTTGTTTCGGGGCCGTGGTGGAGTGCCGGCTGGCTTGAAAATCAGATACGCAGGATGGTTGCAGATGAAAGGTGGCAGCAGTGCCAGTCGGGCTGGTTTGATAGAGAACTGTCTGCAATCTGCCAGAAGTGGGGCAGGTCAGTTTTTTCAGGGAAAAGGGCCGTAGATTGTTTTTGGGCTTGTGGTGGAGTGGCGGTGGCCCGAAATCACAACACGCTGGATGGCTCCCAGACGAGGTGGCACCAGTGCCAAGTCGGGCTGGTTTGATAGAGGCAAGTGGCTCCTGCAATCTGCCAGCCAGAATGCGGGCAGGTAGTTTTTTCCAGGGAAAGGGCCGTGGTTTGTGTTTGGGGGCCTGTGGCTGGGAGTGGCCGGCTGGCTCCTGAAAATCCACGATACGCAGGATGGTTCCCAGATGAAAGGTGGCACCAGTGCCAAGTCGGGCAGGTTTGATATAGCCAAGTGGCTCCTGCAATCTGCCAGCCAGATGACGGGCAGGTCAGTTTTACTTCCAGGGAAAAGGGGCGTAGTATTTGTTTGGGGACCTGTGGCTGGGAGTGGACGCCTGGCTCCTGAAAATCCACGATATGCAGGATGGTTCCCAGATGAAAGGTGGCACCAGTGTCGAGTCGGGCTGGTTTGATTGAGTCAAGTGGCTCCTGCAATCTGCCAGCCAGGAGGGGCAGGTCAGTTTTATTCCAGGGAAAGGGCCGTAGTATTTGTTTGGGGACCTGTGGCTGGGAGTGCGGCTAGGCTCCTGAAAATCCACGATACGCAGGATGGTGCCCAGATGAAAGGTGGCACCAGTGCCGAGTCAGGCTGGTTTGATAGAGGTAAGTGGCTCCTGCAATCTGCCAGAAGTGATGGGCAGGTCAGTTTTTTTCCAGGGAAAAGGGCCGTGATTTGTTTGGGGACCTGTGGCTGGAGTGGCCGGCTGGCTCCTGAAAATCCACATACAGCTGGATGGTCCCAGATGAAAGGTGGCACCAGTGCCAAGTCGGGCTGGTTTGATTAGAGGCAAGTGGCTCTGCAATCTGCCAGCCAGAGCGGGGCGGGTGAGTTTTTTGCCAGGGAAAAGGGCTGTGGTTTTTGTTCGGGGGCCTGTGGCTGGGAGTGGCCGGCTGGCTCCTGAAAATCCACATACGCTGGATGGTTCCCAGATGAAAGGTGGCACCAGTGCAAGTCGGGCTGGATTGATAGAGGCAAGTGGTCCTGCAATCTGCCAGCCAGAAGACGGGCAGGTCAGTTTTACTTCCAGGGAAAAGGGCCGTAGTTTTGTGTTGGGGGCTGTGGCTGGGAGTGGCGGCTGGCTCCTGAAAATCCACGATACGCGGATGGTTCCCAGATGAAAGGTGGCACCAGTGCCAAGTGGGCAGGTTTGATAGAGGAAGTGGCTCTGCAATTGCCAGCAAGTGATGGGCAGGTCAGTTTTACTTCCAGGGAAAGGGCCGTAGTATTTTTTGGGGACCTTTTGGCTGGGGGGTCCGGCCCGGCTCTGAAAATCCACATACAGGAGGTTCCCAGATGAAAGGTGGAAACCCGTGCCGAGTCGGGGTGGTTTGATAGAGGAAGTGGCTCTGCAATCTGCCAGCCAGAAGCGGGGGGTAAATTTTGTTTTTCCAGGGAAAAGGGCCGTGGGTTTTTGTTCGGGGGCCTGTGGCTGGGAGTGGCCCGGGTGGCTCCTGAAAATCCACGATACGCAGGATGGTTCCCAGATGAAAGGTTGGGACCCGTGCCAAAATGGGCAGGTTTTGATAAAAGGGCTCCGCAATTGCCAGCCAGATGATGGCAAAGGGCAGTTTTATTCCAGAAAAAGGGCCGTGGTTGTTTTGGGGGCCTTTTTGGGTGGGAGGTCCGGTGGCCCTGAAAATCCCCAAACGCGGATGGTCCCAGGAAAGGTGGCACAGTGCCCAAAATGGGCTGGTTTGATAGATACAAGTGTCTCCTGCAATCTGCCACCAGATGATTAGGAGGTCAGTTTTACTTCCAGGGAAAAGGGCCGTGGTTTTTGTTTGGGGGCCTGTGGCTGGGAGTGGCCGGCTGGCTCCTGAAAATCCACGATACGCAGGATGGTTCCCAGATGAAAGGTGGCACCAGTGCCAAATGGCGGTTGATAACAAGTGGCTCTGCAATTGCCCGCCAGATGAGGGCAGGTCAGTTTTACTTCCAGGGAAAAGGGCCGTTGTTTTGTTTGGGGGCCTGTGGCTGGGAGTGGCCGGCCTGGCTCCTGAAAATCCCGATAC
>NW_026994908.1:0-5090 GCF_028769735.1 Zonotrichia leucophrys gambelii
CCTGTGTTGGCCGTAGTGGCTGGTTGAAACATCCAATTCCCAGGAAAGGGTGAGTTGTTTAGGAAGGCTTGTCGCCCGAGGGGTGATTCCAGAAGGGTGGTTGTGGGCCGTGCTGGTGCGTGCTCGAAACAATAGAGGTCCAGTTCCAGGAGTCGGTTGTTGGGGTGGCTTATTGCCAGCCAGATGCAGTGTCCAGGGAAGGGCATTGGGGCCTGGGGTGGGTGGCATTCCTACAATCCGAGCCAATACGTGGCGGGATTCGTTTGCTAGGAAAGGGCCTTTGTGCTCCTGCAATCTGCCAGCCAGAAGACGGCAGGTCAGTTTTATTCCAGGGAAAAGGGCCGTAGTTTTGTGTTGGGGCCTGTGGCTGGGAGTGGCCGGCTGGCTCCTGAAAATCCACGATACGCAGGATGGTTCCCAGATGAAAGGTGGCACCAGTGCCGAGTCGGGCTGGTTTGATATGGGGAAGTGGCTCCTGCAATCTGCCAGCCAGAAGCGGGGCGGGTGAGTTTACTTTGCCAGGGAAAAGGGCCGTGGTTTGTGTTTGGGGGCCTGTGGCTGGGAGTGGCCGGCTGGCTCCTGAAAATCCACGATACGCAGGATGGTTCCCAGATGAAAGGTGGCACCAGTGCCGAGTCGGCTGGTTTGATAGAGGGAAGTGGCTCCTGCAATCTGCCAGCCAGAAGTGGGGGGGGTGAGTTTTGTTTGCCAGGGAAAGGGCCGTGGTTTGTGTTCGGGGCCTGTGCTGGGAGTGGCCGGCTGGCTCCTGAAATCCACGATACGCAGGATGGTTCCCAGATGAAAGGTGGCACCAGTGCCAGGTCGGCTGGTTGATAAGGAAGTGCTCCTGCAATCTGCCAGCCAAAGCGGGCGGGTAGTTTTACTTGCCAGGGAAAAGGGCCGGGTTTGTGTTCGGGGGCCTGTGGCTGGGAGTGGCCGCTGGCTCCTGAAAATCCACGATACGCAGGATGGTTCCCAGATGAAAGTGGCACCAGTGCCAAGTCGGGCTGGATTGATAAGCAAGTGGTCCTGCAATCTGCCAGCCAGATGAGGGCAGGTCAGTTTTACTTCCAGGGAAAGGGCCGTAGTTTTGTTTGGGGACCTGTGGCTGGGAGTGGCCGGCTGGCTCCTGAAAATCCACAATACGCAGGATGGTCCCAACAAAGTGGCACATGCCAAGTCGGCTGGTTTGATAGACAAGTGGCTCCTGCAATCTGCCAGCCAGAAGATGGGCAGGTCGTTTTATTCCAGGGAAAAGGGCCGTAGTATTTGTTGGGGCCTGTGGCTGGGAGGGCCGGCTGGCTCCTGAAAATCCACGATACGCAGGATGGTTCCCAGATGAAAGTGCACCAGTGCCAGTCGGCTGGTTTGATAGAGCAAGTGGCTCCTGCAATCTGCCAGCCGAAGAGGGTCGTTTTATTCAGGAAAAGGGCCGTGTTTTGTTTGGGCCTGTGGCTGGGAGTGGCCGCTGGCTCCTGAAAATCCACATACGCAGGATGGTTCCCAGATGAAAGGTGGCACCAGTGCCAAGTCGGGCTGGTTTGATAGAGGCAAGTGGCTCTGCAATCTGCCAGCCAGAATGGGGGGTAGTTTTTTGCCAGGAAAAGGCCGTGTTTGTTTGGGGCCTGTGGCTGGGAGTGCCGGCTGGCTCCTGAAAATCCACGATACGCAGATGGTTCCAGATGAAAGGTGGCACCATGCCATCGGCTGTTGATAGAGGAAGTGCTCCTGCAATCTGCCACCAGAGCGGGGGTAGTTTTCTTCCAGGAAAAGGGCCGGTGTTTTGTTGGGGGCCTGTGGCTGGAGTGGCCGGCTGGCTCCTGAAAATCCACGATACGCAGGATGGTTCCCAGATGAAAGTGGCACCAGTGCCAGTCGGGCTGGTTGTATAGAAGTGCTCCTGCAATCTGCCAGCCAGATGAGGGGGTAGTTTTATTCCAGGGAAAAGGGCCGTGTTTGGTTTGGGGGCCTGTGGCTGGGAGTGGCCGGCTGGCTCCTGAAAATCCACATACGCAGGATGGTTCCCAGATGAAGGTGGCACCAGTGCAAGTCGGGCTGGTTTGATAGAGGCAAGTGGCTCCTGCAATCTGCCAGCCAGAGCGGGCGGTAGTTTTTTGCCAGGAAAAGGGCCGTGTTTTGTTGGGCCTGTGGCATGGAGTGGCCGGCTGCTCTGAAAATCCACGATAGCAGGATGGTTCCCAGATGAAAGGTGGCACCGTGCGAGTCGGGCTGGTTGATAGGGAAGTGGCTCCTGCAATCTGCCCAAGCGGGCGGTTTTTTTCCAGGAAAAGGCCGTGTTTGTTCGGGGCCTGTGGCTGGGAGTGGCCGCTGGCTCCTGAAAATCCACGATCGCAGGATGGTTCCCAGATGAAAGGTGCACCAGTGCAGTCGGCTGGTTTGATAGAGGCAAGTGCTCCTGCAATCTGCCAGCCAGAAGCGGCGGTGATTTTTTTCCAGGGAAAAGGGCCGTGTTTTGTTTGGGGCCTGTGCTGGGAGTGGCCGGCTGGCTCCTGAAAATCCACATAGCAGGATGGTCCCAGATGAAAGGTGGCACATGCCAAGTCGGCTGGTTTGATAGAGGCAAGTGGCTCCTGCAATCTGCCAGCCAGAAAGGGGTAGTTTTATTCCAGGGAAAAGGCCGTAGTTTGTTTGGGGGCCTGTGGCTGGGAGTGGCCGGCTGGCTCCTGAAAATCCACGATACGCAGGATGGTTCCCAGATGAAAGGTGCACCAGTGTCAGTGGGCTGGTTGATGAGGGCAAGTGGCTCCTGCAATCTGCCAGCCAGATGAGGCAGGTAGTTTTTTCCAGGGAAAAGGGCCGTATTTGTGTTGGGGGCCTGTGGCTGGAGTGGCCGGCTGGCTCCTGAAAATCCACGATAGCAGGATGGTTCCAGATGAAAGTGGCACCAGTGCCAGTCGGGCTGGTTGATAGAGGCAAGTGGCTCCTGCAATCTGCCACCAGAAGCGGGCGGTAGTTTTTTCCAGGAAAAGGGCCGTGTTTTGTTTGGGGGCCTGTGGCTGGGAGTGGCCGTGGCTCCTGAAAATCCACGATACGCAGGATGGTTCCCAGATGAAAGGTGGCACCATGCCGAGTCGGGCTGGTTGATAGGAAGTGGCTCCTGCAATCGGCCAGCCAGAAGCGGGCGGTAGTTTTTTCCAGGGAAAAGGGCCGTGTTTGTGTTGGGGCCTGTGGCTGGGAGTGGCCGGCTGGCTCCTGAAAATCCACGATACGCAGGATGGTTCCCAGATGAAAGGTGGCAAAGTGGCTCCGCAATCTGCCAGCCAGAGCAGGGCGGTGAGTTTTGTTTGCCAGGGAAAAGGGCCGTGGTTTGTGTTCGGGGGCCTGTGGCTGGGAGTGGCCGGCTGGCTCCTGAAAATCCACGATACGCAGGATGGTTCCTAGATGAAAGGTGGCACCAGTACCGAGTCGGGCTGGTTTGATAGAGGCAAGTGGCTCCTGCAATCTGCCAGCCAGAAGCGGGCGGTGAAGTTTTGTTCCAGGGAAAAGGGCCGTGGTTTGTGTTCGGGGGCCTGTGGCTGGGAGTGGCCGGCTGGCTCCTGAAAATTCACGATACGCAGGATGGCTCCCAGATGAAAGGTGGCACCAGTGCCAAGACGGGCTGGATTGATAGAGGCAAGTGGCTCCTGCAATCTGCGAGCCAGATGACGGTCAGGTCTGTTTTACTTCCAGGGAAAGGGGCCGTACTTTATGTTTGGGGGCCTTTTGCCAGGGAGTGGCCGGCTGGCTCCTGAAAATCCACCATACGCAGGATGGTTCCCAGATGAAAAGTGGCAGCACTGCCAAGTCAGGCTGGTTTCATAGTACAAAGTGGCTCCTGCAATCTGCCAGCCAGAAGATGGGCAGGTCTGTTTTAATTCCAGGGAAAATGGCCGTAGTATTTGTTTGGGGACCTGTGGCTGGGAGTGGCCGGCTGGCTCCTGAAAATCCACAATACGCAGGATGGTTCCCAGATGAAAGGTGGCACCAGTGTCGAGTCAGGCTGGTTTGATAGAGTCAAGTGGCTCCTGCAATCTGCAAGCCATATGACACGCAGGTCAGTTTTACTTCCAGGGAAAAGGGCCGTAGTTTGTGTTTGGGGGCCTGTGGCTGGGAGTGGCCGGCTGGCTCCTGAAAATCCACGATACGCAGGATGGCTCCCAGATGAAAGGTGGCACCAGTGCCAAGTCGGGCTGGTTTGATAGAGGCAAGTGGCTCCAGCAATCTGCCAGACAGAAGATGGGCAGGTCAGTTTTACTTCCAGGGAAAAGGACCGTAGTATTTGTTTGGGGACCTGTGTCTGGGAGTGACCGGCTGGCTCCTGAAAATCCACGATACGCAAGATGGTTCCCAGATGAAAGGCGGCACCAATGCCCAGTCGGGCTGGTTTCATTGAGGGAAGTGGCTCCTGCAATCTGCAAGCCAGAAGCGGGGCGGGTGAGTTTTCTTTGCCACGGAAAAGGGCCGGGGTTTGTGTTCGGGGGCCTGTGGCTGGGAGTGGCCGGCTGGCTCCTGAAAATCCACGATACGCAGGATGGTTGCCAGATGAAAGGTGGCACCAGTGCCGAGTCGGGCTGGTTTGATATGGGGAAGTGTCTCCAGCAATCTGCCAGCCAGAAGCGGGGCGGGTGAGTTTTCTTTGCCAGGGAAAAGGGCCGTAGTTTGTGTTCGGGGGCCTGTGGCTGGGAGTGGCCGGCTGGCTCCTGAAAATCCACGATACGCAGGATGGTTCCCAGATGAAAGGTGGCACCAGTGCCAAGACAGGCTGGATTAATAGAGGCAAGTGGCTCCTGCAATCTGCCAGCCAGATGACGGGCAGGTCAGTTTTACTTCCAGGGAAAAGGGCCGTAGTATTTGTTTGGGGACCTGTGGCTGGGAGTGGCCGGCTGGCTCCTGAAAATCCACAATTCGGAGGATGGTTCCCACATGAAAGGTGGCACCAGTGTCGAGTCGGGCTGGTTTGATAGAGTCAAGTGGCTCCTGCAATCTGCCAGCCAGATGACGGGCAGGTCAGTTTTCTTCCAGGGAAAAGGGGGCCCTAGTTTGTGTTCGGGGCCTGTGGCTGGGAGTGGCCGGCTGGCTCCTGAAAATCC
>NW_026994909.1:0-5089 GCF_028769735.1 Zonotrichia leucophrys gambelii
CAGGGAAAAGGCGTAGTTTGTGTTCGGGGCTTGGCTGGGAGTGGCCGGGTGGGTCCCGAAAAAAAAGATCCAGGATGTTTCCCAGAGAAAATGGGCCCCCTGTGAGTCGGGTGGATTTATAGAGGAAATGCTCCGCAATCTGCACGGATGACGGGAGGGCAGTTTTACTTCCGGGAAAAGGGCGTGGTTTGTGTTCTGGGGCCGTGGCTGGGGGGTGCCGGCTGGTCCGAAAATCCAGATACGCAGGATGGTTCCCAATGAAAAAGGGGAGAGTGCCAACGGACTGGGTTTTTAGTACAAAGAGGGTCCGCCTTCTACCACCCGAAGAGGGCTCTCATTTTTTTTTTCCCGGGAAAGTGCCGTGGTTTTTTTTGGGGCTGTGGTGGAGTGGCGTGGGTCCCGAAAATCCACGATACGCAGGGGTGGTTCCAAGAAAGGGGGCACCCGTGCCGACCGGGTTGGTTGATAGAGGGAATGCCCCCGAATTTCCAGCCAGAAACGGGAGAGGTGAGTTTTTTTTTGCCCGGGGAAAAGGGGCCCTGGTTTTGTTCGGGGGGTGTGCTGGGAGTGGCGGGGCTCCTGAAAATCCCGATACGAGGATGGTTTCCCCGATGAAAGGGGCAAAAAGTCCAAATCGGGCGGTTTTATAGACAAGTGGCCCCAATCCCACCAGAAGGGGGTTTTGTTTTTTTTCCCGGGGGAAAAGGGGGTGGTTTTTTTGTTTTTGGGGGGGTGTGGCTGGGAGGGCCGGTGGGTCCTGAAAATCCAGATAGCCGGATGGTTCCCCGAGAAAGGGGGCACCATGCCCAGTCGGGCTGGATTTTATAGAGGCAAGTGTCCTGCAATCTGCCCCCCCGATGAGGGCCGGTCATTTTACTTCCACGGAAAAGGGGCCCTAGTTGTGTTTGGGGGGGTGTGCCCGGGGGTGGGCGGCTGGCTCCTGAAAATCCAGATAGCAGGATGGGTTCCCGATGAAAGGGGCCAGGTCCAAAGGGGGTGGTTTTATTTAACAAAAAGGTCCGCATCTCCACAGAAAGGGCATCCTTTTTTTTCCAGGGAAAGGCCGTGGGTTTTGGGTTTTGGGGGCCTGTGGCTGGGTGGCCGGGTGGCTCCTGGAAATCCAGTACGCAGGATGGTTCCCAGTGAAAGGGGGACCAGTCCCAGCGGGGTGGTTGATAAGGCAAGTGGCTCCTGCAATCTTCCAGCCAGAAGCGGGGTGGTAGTTTTTTTGCAGGGAAAAGGGCCGTGATTGTGTGTTTGGGGGCCTGTGGCTGGGAGTGGCCCGGGTGTCCTGAAAATCCACGTAGCCGGATGGTTCCCCGATGAAAGGTGGCACCAGTGCGAGTCGGCTGGTTTTTATAGAGCCCAAGGGCTCCTGCATCTGCCAGCCAGATGACGGCAGGTCATTTTACTTCCAGGGAAAAGGGGCCCTGGTTTGTGTTCTGGGGCCTGTGGCTGGGTGTGGGCCCGGGTGGCTCCTGAAAATCCACGATACGCAGGATGGTTCCCCGATGAAAGGTGGCACCCGTACCAAATCGGGCTGGTTGATAGAGGCAAGTGGCTCCTGCAATCTGCCAGCCAGATTCGGGACGGGTGAGTTTTGCTTTCCAGGGAAAAGGGCCGTGATTTTGTTCGGGGGCCTGTGGTTGGGAGGCCGGCTGGCTCCTGAAAATCCACGATACGCAGGATGGTTCCCCGATGAAAGGTGGCACCAGTGCCGAGCGGGCTGGTTTTATAAAAGGGGAAAGGGGGCCTGCAATCTGCCAGCCAGAAGCGAGGTGAGTTTTGTTTTCCCGGGAAAAGGCCGTGTTTGTGTTCGGGGCCTGTGGCTGGGAGTGGCGGCTGGCTCTGAAAATCCACGATACGCAGGATGTTCCCCGATGAAAGGCGGCAGACGTCCAAGTCGGACTGGTTTGATGTACAAAGTGGCTCCCGCCATCTACCCCCAGAAGAGGGCATCTCAGTTTTTTTTTTCCCGGGAAAATGCCGTGGGTTTTGTTTGGGGCCTGTGGCTGGGAGTGGCGGGTGGCTCCTGAAAATCCACGATACGCAGGATGGTTCCCCGATGAAAGGTGGCACCAGTGCCAAGTCGGGTGGTTTTATAGAGGCAAGTGGCTCTGCAATCTGCCAGCCAGAAGCGGGGGGGTGGGGTTGTTTTACTTCCGGAAAAGGGCCGTGGTTTTGTTCGGGGGCTGTGGCTGGGGTGGCCGGGGCTCCTGAAATCCACGATACGCAGGATGGGTTCCCCGATGAAAGGTGGCACAGTCCGAGTCGGGCTGTTTGATGAGGCAAGTGTCTCCTGCAACTGCCAGCCAGATGAGGGCAGGTCAGTTTTACTTCCAGGGAAAAGGGCCGTAGGGTTTTTTTGGGCTGTGGCTGGGAGGGGCCCGGGTGGCTCTGAAAATCCACGATACGCAGGATGGTTCCCAGATGAAAGGTTGGCACCAGTGCCAAGTCGGCTGGTTTGATAGGGGAAGTGGCTCCTGCAATCTGCCAGCCAGAAGCGGGGGGTGAGTTTTGTTTGCCCGGGAAAAGAGGCAGGTTTGTGTTGGGGGCCTGTGGCTGGGAGTGGCCCGGGTGGGTCCGGAAAATCCACGATACGCAGGGTGGTTCCCAGATGAAAGGTGGCACCGTGCCAAATCGGGCTGGTTTGATATGGAAAATGGCTCCTGCATCTGCCCGCCAGAAGGGGGCGGTGAGTTTTGTTTGCTAGGGAAAGGGGCCCTGGTTTGTGTTCGGGGGCCCGTGGCTGGGAGTGGCCGGCTGGCTCCCGAAAATGCACGATACGCAGGACGGTTCCCAGATGAAAGGTGGCACCAGTGCCAAGTCGGGCTGGTTTGATAGAGGCAAGTGGTCTCCTGCAATCTGCCAGCCAGAAGACGGGAAAGGGCAGTTTTACACCAGGAAAAGGGCCTAGTATTTCTTTGGGGACCTGTTCTGGAGTGGCCGGCTGGCTCCTGAAAATCCACGATACGCAGGATGGTTCCCAGATGAAAGGTGGACCAGTGCAAGTCGGCTGGTTTGATAGGGAAGTGGCTTTCCCGCAATCTGCCAGCCCAAAAACGGGGGGGGTAGTTTTTTCCAGGGAAAAGGCCGTGGTTTTTGTTCGGGGGCTGTGGCTGGGAGTGGGCGGCTGGCTCCTGAAAATCCACGATACGCAGGATGGTCCAGATGAAAGGTGGCACCAGTGCCCAGTCGGGCTGGTTGATAGAGGCAAGTGGCTCCTGCATCTGCCAGCCAGAAGCGGGTGGGTTTAGTTTTGTTTTCCAGGGAAAAGGGCCGTGTTTGTGTTCGGGGCCTGTGGCTGGGAGTGGCGGCTGGTCCTGAAAATCCACGATACGCAGGATGGTTCCCCGATGAAAGGCGGCACCGTGCCAGTCGGACTGGTTTGATAGAAAGTGGCTCCGCATTCTCCAGCAGAAGGGCTTAGTTTTTTTTCCGGGGAAAAAGGGGGTGGTTTGTGTTGGGGGCCTTGGCTGGGAGTGGCCGGTGGCTCCTGAAAATCCACGGTACGCAGGATGGTTCCCAGATGAAAGGTGGCACCAGTGCGAGCCCCGGGGTGGTTTTATTTGAGGAAAATGGCTCCTGCAATCTGCCAGCCAGAAGCGGGAGGGTAGTTTTGTATCCAGCGGAAAAGGGCCGTAGTTTGTGTTCGGGGGCCTGTGCTGGAGTGGCCGGCTGGCTCCTGAAAATCCACGATACGCAGGATGGTTCCCAGATGAAAGGTGGCACAGTGCCAATGGGTGGTTTGATAGAGCAAGTGGCTCCGCTATCTGCCATGCCAGAAGAGGGCAGTCAGTTTTACTTCCAGGGGAAAAGGGCCGTAGTTTGTGTTTGGGGGCTGTGGCTGGGAGTGGGCCGGCTGGCTCCTGAAATCCACGATACGCAGGATGGTTCCCAGATGAAAGGTGGCACCAGTGTCGAGTCGGGCTGGTTTGATAGAGGCATAGTGGCTCCTGCAATCTGCCAGCCAGAAGCGGGTGGGTAGTTTTGTTTGCCAGGGAAAAGGGCCGTGGTTTGTGATGTTGGGGGCTGTGGCTGGGAGTGGCCGGCTGGCTCCTGAAAATCCACGATACGCAGGATGGTTCCCAGATGAAAGGTGGCACAGTAGCCGAGTCGGGCTGGTTTGATAGAGCAAGTGGCTCCTGCAATCTGCAGCCAGAGACGGGGCAGGTCAGTTTTCTTTCCAGGGAAAGGGCCGTGTTTGTGTTTGGGGGCCTGTGGCTGGGAGTGGCCGGCTGGCTCCTGAAAATCCACGATACGCAGGATGGTTCCCAGATGAAAGGTGGCACCAGTGGAAATCGGCTGGTTGATAGGGAAGGGGCTCCTGCAAACCCCGCCAAAGGCGGGGGGGTAGTTTTTTTCCAGGAAAAGGGCCGTGTTTTTTTCGGGGTGTGGCTGGGGAGTGGGCGGTGCTCCGAAAATCCAGATACGCAGGTGGTTTTCCCCGATGAAAGGTGGCACCGTGCGAGTCGGGCTGGGTTGTAGAGGCAAGGGTCCTGCAATCTGCCAGCAGAGCGGGGGTGTTTTTTCCCGGGAAAAGAGCCGTATTTGGTTTGGGGCTGGGGCTGGGAGTGGCCGGCTGGCTCCTGAAAAAACCACGATACGCAGGATGGTCCCATAAAAGGGGCAAGGGGCCAGTCGGGCTGGTTTGATAGACAAAAGGGCTCCGCATCCCACCCGAAGGGGGCTGATTTTTTTTTCCGGGAAAGGGGGGTTGTTTGGTTTGGGGGCCTTTTCTGGGGGGCCGGCTGGCCCCAAAACCACGTACCAGGAGGTTCCCCAGAGAAAAGGGGCACAGTGCCGGCCGGGCTGGGTTTGATGAGGGGGTGGCTCCTGCAATTGCCGCCAAAACGGAAGGTGAGTTTTGTTTGCCCGGGAAAAGGCCTGGTTTGGTTGGGGGGCCTGTGGTGGGGGGTGGCCGGCTGGGTCCTGAAAACCCATACGCGGGGGTTTTCCCAATGAAAAGGGGGCCCGTGCCATTGGGTGGGTTAAGAGGCAATGTTCCTGCACTGCCCGCCCGAGAGGGGAGGTCAGTTTTTCCAGGAAAAGGGCCCTATTTTTTTTGGGCCTGTGGTGGGGGTCCGGG
>NW_026994910.1:0-5083 GCF_028769735.1 Zonotrichia leucophrys gambelii
CCTGGAAAAAAAACTTACCCCCCCCTTTTCTGGCAGTTGAGGGCCATTCCCTTAAACCGCCCCTTGGGAAATGGTGCCCCTGGGCTGGGCCATCCAGGTTTGTGGATTTTTTTGGGGGCCCGGCACCCCCCCGCCCCAAAAAACTACCCCTTTTTTTTGAAATAAAACTGCCTTTCCCTCACCTGCGGGCCTTTGAAGCCCGGGGTTATAAAACCCGCTGGACGGCCACCTTTTTCCGGGCCATCCGGGTAGGGGTTTTCAGGAGCCCCGGCCCCTCCACCACGCCCCGCACAAACCAGGGCCCCCTTTCCCGGAATAAAAAAACCCCCCGTTCTGGTGGAGTTCGGGCCACTCCCCTTTTTCAAACCGCCGACTGGCATGGTGCCACCTTTCTCTGGAACCACCTTTATCGTGGGTTTTCGGAGCCAGCGGGCCACCCCACCGGTCCCCAAACAAAAACCCCCCCTTTCCCCTGGAAGTAAAATACTGCCCCTCTGGCTGGGAATTAGGAGCCCCTCCCATCAACCAGCCGCTTGGCCCGGGCCACCTTTTTTCTGGGAACCACCTGCTATCGTGGATTTTCGGAGCCAGCCGGCCACTCCCCGCCCCAGGCCCCCGAACAAAAAACGGCCCTTTTCCCTGGAAAAAACTACCCCCCCTTTGGCTGCAGATTGCAGGAGCCACTTGCTCCCATCAAACCCGCCGACTGGACGGTGCCACCTTTCTCTGGACCTCCCGGGATGTGGTTTTCAGGAGCCAGCGGCCACTCCCAGCCCAGGCCCCCAAAAAAAACACGGGGCCCCCTTTCCCTGGAAAAAAACTACCCCCGCCCCGGTGGCAATTGCGGAGCCCCTTCCTTTCAAACCGCCGAATTGGGGCTGGTGCCACCTTATCAGAACCCTTTAGGGGGGTTTCGGGCCCGGCCCTCCCGCCCACAGGCCCCCCAAAAAAACCCGGCCCCTTTCCCTGGAAGAAAAATACCCGCCCCCCTTTTGGCGGCAATTGCAGGAGCCCCTTGTTATCAACCGCCCACTGGACTGGTTTCCACCTTTCATCTGGGAACCATCCGCGTATGTGGATTTTCAGGAGCCAGGCCACCCAGCCACACCCCCGAACCAAAAAACGGCCCTTTCCCTGGGAAAAAAAAACCCCCGCTTTGGGGCAGATTGAGGAGCCACTTGCCCCTACAACCCGCCCCCAGGCACTGGGCCCTTTATCTGGGAACCCCGCTATGTGATTTTTAGGGGCCGCGGACCCCCCAAGGGCCCCCAAAAAAATTTGCCCTTTTTTGGGAAAAAATTTAACCCGGGCCGGGGCTCGGGGCAATTGCGGACTTTTACAAAACCCACCCCCTGGGACTTTCTGAAATCCCGCGTATCGGGTTTTGGGGCCAGCCGGGCCCTCCCCAGCCAACCCCCCGAAACAACACGTTTTTTCCCCGGGAAGTAAAACTGAAACCCGCCCCAATTGGCTGGCAATTGCAGGGGGCCCCTTGCCTCTATCAAAACCGCCCGCTGGGGCTGGTGCCACCTTTATGGAACCCTCCGCTAGGGTTTTCAGGGGCCAGCCGCCCTCCAGCCCAGGCCCCCAAACCAAACCACGGCCCTTTTTTTGGAAAAAAAACTACCCCCCGCTTTGGCGGGAGTTCAGGAGCCCCCTTCCCTATTTCCCCCCCGCTTGGCCTGGTGCCCTTTTGGGACCTCCGCGTATGTGGATTTTAGGGGCAGCCGGCCATCCCGCCAAAGCCCCAAAAAACACGGGCCCTTTTTCCCCGGAAGAAAACCCCCCCCCTCTGGCGGCAATTGAGAAAAAAAGGAAAAAAAAGAAAAAAGGGGGGGGGGGGGGGGGGGGGGGGGGCCCCCTTTCATCGGGGGCCATCCGGGGATGTGGGTTTTTTAGGACCAGCCGGGCCCCTCCCCAGCCACGGGCCCCCAACACAACCCCCCCGGCCCGTTTCCCGGAAAAAAATTAAAAACCCCCCTGGTGGAGATTTTGGGCCATGCCTTATAACCAGCCCCCCTTGGCACGGGGGGGTTGGGGCGGGGCCATTTACGTATTTGGTTTAGGGGCCGGGCCCCCCAGCCCGTCCCCAAAAAAACTCGGCCTTTTCCCGGGGAAGTAAAACGACCTGCCCCTCGGTGGTTGAGCAGCCACTTGGGTTTTCCCCCCCCTTGGGGGACGGGGCCACCTTTTATCTGGGAACCACCCTTTGTGGATTTTCGGACCACCGGCCACCCGCCCAGGCCCCCAACAAAACCGGGCCCTTTTCCGGAAAAAACTAACCCCCCCGTTCGGCTGGGGTTCAGAGCCCCTTTCCCTACAAACCACCCCCTTGGCCCGGGGCCACCCCTTTTGGGAACCTCCGCGATTGGATTTTCAGGGCCGCGCCACCCCAGCCCAAGGCCCCCAAAAAAACAGGCCCCCCCCAAAAAAAACTACCGCCCCCTTGGGCAATTTGGCGCCATTTAAAAAACCCCACTGGCTGGCCACCTTTTTTCTGGGAACCATCCTGGATGTGGATTTTCGGGCCCGCCCGGGCCCCCCCAACCCAAAAGGGCCCCCAAACAAATCGGCCCTTTCCCCGGATTTTAAAGGGCCTGCCCCCACCTTTGGCGCAGATTGCAGGACCATGCCTCCTTTAAACCAGCCCTTTGGGGTGGTGCCAAAACCCTTTCTGGGACCATCCGCTATTTGGATTTTTAGGGCCCCGGCCACTCCCCCGCCCCAAACCCCAAAAAAAAAACTACGGCCCTTTTCCCCGAAGAAACTCCGCCCCTTTTGGCTGGAAATTGAGGCCCCTTTTATCAAACCCCCCTGGACGGTGCCACCTTTATCTGGGACCTCCTTATGTGGGTTTTTAGGAGCCACCGGGCCCCTCCCAGCCCGGGCCCCCCCCCAAAAAAAAACCCCCCTTTTTCCCCCGGAAATAAAATACCGCCCCTTGGGTGGCAGATTGCAGGAACCACTTGCCTCTTCAACCAGCCGACTTGAAATGGTGCCACCTTTCTTGGGGCCATCGGGGTATTGTGATTTTCAGGGCCTGCCGGCCACTCCCACCACAGCCCCAAAAACAAACTAGGCCTTTTTCCCCTTAAAAAAAAATACCCCCCTTTTGGGTGGCAAAATTTCAGAGACTTGCCTCTATCAACCGCCCCCCGGGACTGGGGCCACCTTTCCGGGACCTCCGCGAAAGTGGATTTTCAGGGCCGCCGGGCCCCTCCAGCCCCAAACCCCCAAAAAAACCTTGCCCTTTTCCCCGGAAAAAACCACCCCGCCCCTTTCTGGGTGCAATTTCAGACCCCCTGGTTTATCAAAACCGCCACTGCACGGTGCCCCCTTTCATCGGGAAACCATCCTGGTATCGGGGTTTTCAGGGGCCAGCCGGCCACTCCCAGCAACCCCCCAAAAAAACACGGCCTTTCCTGGGAAAAAAAACTGCTCCCTCTTTTTGGCGGCAGATCAGGGGCACTTTTTCTATCAAACCAGCCCCCTTGGACTGGGGCCCCTTTTACGGAACCATCCGCACTGGATTTTCAGGAGCCAGCCGGCCACTCCCCGCCACAAACCCCCAAAAAAACTACGGCCCTTTTCCCTGGAAATAAAACTACCCGCCCATCTTTTGGCTGGGGAAAATTGCAGGAAACCACTTCCTCTATCCAAAAAAAAACCGACATGGCACGGTGCCACCTTTCATCTGGGGAACCATCCGCGTATTCGTGGATTTTCAGGACCGGCCGGCCACTCCCAGCCTTTCCACCCGAACACAACCACGGCCCTTTCCCTGGCAAACAAAACCACCCCCCGCTTCTGCTGGCAGATTGCAGAGCACTTGCCTCTATCAAACCAGCCCAACTTGGCACGGTGCCACCTTCATCTGGAGCCCTCCCGCGTATTGTGGATTTTCAGGGCCAGGGGCCACTCCCAGCCCCAAGTCCCCAAAAAAAATCTACGGACCCCTTTTCCCTGGAAGTAAAATTTACCTGCCCATCATCTGGCTGGCAATTGCACAGCCACTTGGTATTTTCAAAACCCGCCGACTTCGCACTGGTGCCACCTTTCATCTGGGAAACCCCCCCGTGTATCGTGGATTTTCAGGAACCCGCCGCCACTCTCCCAACACAGGCCCCCGAAAAAAAACCAGGCCCTTTCCCTGGAAACAAAACTCACCCGCCCGTTTCTGGGCCCGGCAGATTTGCAGGAGCCACTTCCTCTATCAAACCAGCCCGAAATTGCACTGGTCCACCTTCATCTGGGAACCATCCGCGTATCGTGGATTTTCAGAGCCAGCCGGCCACCCCGCCACAGGCCCCAAACAAATCCACGGCCCTTTTCCCTGGAAGTAAAACTGACCTGCCCGTCATCTGGCTGGCAGATTGCAGGAGCCACTTCCTCTACAAAACCAGCCCACTTGGCACTGGTGCCACCTTTTTTTCTGGGACCATCCGCTATGTGGATTTTCAGGAGCCAGCCCGGCCCATCCCCGCCACAGCCCCCGAACACAAACTACGGCCCTTTCCCCGGCAAAAAAAACTACCCCCCCGTTTTTGCTGGCAATTGCAGGGGCCACTTGCTATCAAACCCGCCCCACTTGCACTGGTGCCACCCTTTTCTGGAACCATCCGCGTATTTGGATTTTCCCGGGCCGCCGGCACTCCCCCCCACAGCCCCAAAAAATACGGTCCTTTTCCCCGGAAGAAAAAAGACCTCCCTCATCTGCTGGCAATTTCAGGACCACTTGTCCCCCAAACCGCCCCCCCGGGCCGGTGCCACCTTTCATCTGGGAAACCACCTGCGTATTGGGATTTTCAGACCAGCCGGGCCCTCCCACCACAGCCCCCCAACAAAACCACGCCCTTTTCCCCTTGGAAGAAAAAACCCGCCCCCTTCTGGCTGGGAGATGCAGTACCATTGCCCTATCAAACCAGCCCGACTGGGACTGGTGCCATTTCACTGGGAACCTCCTGCGACGTGGGTTTTCAGGGGCCAGCCGGCATCCAGCCAAGGCCCCCGAACACAAACCAGGCCCTTTTCCCGGAAAAAAACTAAACCCCCCCCTTTCTGGCTGAAATTGCAGGAACCACTT
>NW_026994911.1:0-5080 GCF_028769735.1 Zonotrichia leucophrys gambelii
GACCACCGGCCACCCGCCACAGGCCCCAACACAAACCCCCGGGCCCCTTTTTCCCCGGGAAAAAAAACCACCCGCCCCGCTTCGGGGGCCAGACTGCAGGGGACACTTCCCTCTATCTAACCACCCGACTTGGCACTGGTGCCTTTGGGTCTGGGGGCCATCCAGCGTATTTTGGATTTTCGGGCCAGCGGCCCTCCCACACAAGTCCCAAAAACAAACTACGGCCCTTTTTTCCCCGGAATAAAACGACCTCCCATCATCTGGGTGGCACATTGCAGCAGCCACTTGTAAATCAAACCTGACCGACTTGCCGGTGCACCTTTCATCTGGAACCACCCGCGTATCTGGGTTTTTAGGAGCCAGCCGGGCCCCTCCCACCACAGGCCCCGAAAAACAAAACCCCGGCCCTTTTCCCGGCAAACAAAACTCACCCGCCCCGCTTCTGCCTGCAGAAATTTCAGGGGCCACTTGCCTCTATCAAAACAGCCCGACTCGGCATTGGTGCCCCTTGGCTGGGAACCTCCTCGTATCGTGGATTTTCAGGAGCCACCGGCCACTCCAGCCACAGCCCGAAACACAAACCACGGCCCTTTTTCCCCGGCAAACACAACTCACCCACCCACCCTTTTGGGTGGATATTGCAAGCCCCTTGCTTCTATCAAACCACCCGACTTGGGAATGTGCCACCTTTATCGGGGGGCCATCCTGCGTATCGGGATTTTCAGGAGCCCGCCGGCCACTCCCAGCCAAGGTCCCCAAACAAAAATACGGCCCTTTTTTGGGAATTTAAAAAAGACCTGCCCATCCCCTGCTGGTGATTTCAGGAACCACTTGTTCTATCAAACCCCCCACTTGGCACTTGGCCACCTTTTATCGGGGAACCTCCTGCGTATCGTTGGGTTTTCAGGAGCCCCGGCCACTCCCACCACAGGCCCCCAAACACAACACGGGCCCCCTTTCCCCTGGAAAAAACTGGGTGCCCTCTCTGGTGGAGATTGCAGGGGCCCTTGTATTTTCAACCACCACTTGGCCTGGGGCCCCTTTCACGGGAACCACCCGCGTATCGTGGATTTTCAGGACCAGCCCGCCCCCCCCAGCCACAGGCCCCCAAACCAAACCACGGCCCTTTTCCCTGAAAAAAAACTGAATCCCCTCTTCTGGATGGGAATGGGGGAGCCACCCTTTTTACATCAAACCCCAGTCCAATTGGAAATCTGCCCCCTTTCATCTGGGAACCATCCGCGTACGTGGGGTTTTCAGGACCAGTGGCCATCCCACCACAGCCCCAAAACAACCCACGGGCCCTTTCCCCCGGAAAACAAAACTAACCCCCCCTTTTGGGTGGGGAAAAATTGCGGGCCCTTGACTCATCAAACCCCCGACTTGGCACTGGTGCCACCTTTCATCTGGGGAACCCCCGCTATCGTGGATTTTCAGGAGCCCCCCCCACTCCCAGCCCCAGGCCCCAAAAAATACTACGCCCTTTTTTCCCCGGAATTAAAACAGGGACTTCCCTCCCTGGCTGCAAAAAATTGCAGGAGCCACTTGGTCTACAAACCACCGACTTGGCACTGTGCCACTTTTCATCTGGGAACCACCTGGTACGTGATTTTCAGGACAGGCGGCCACCCCGCCACAGGCCCCAAAAACAACCACGGCCCTTTTTCCCGGAAAAAAACTAAACCCCCCCCTTCTGGTGGAGATGCAGGAGCACTTTCTATCAACCCCCATTGGCACTTGCCGCTTTCTGGGCCATCCCTATTGTGGATTTTCAGGGCCACCGGCCACTCCCAGCCACAAACCCAAAACAACTACGGCCCTTTTTCCCCGGATAAAACTACCGCCCTCATCTCTGGCAGATTGCAGGCCCACTTTGGAAAATAAAAACCCCCGACTTTGGGACTGGTCCACCCTTTTATCTGGGAACCACCTGCCTACGTGGTTTTCAGGGGCACCGGCCCCTCCCACCACAGGCCCCCCAAACCCAAAACACGGCCTTTTTTCCTTTTTAAAAAAATGATGCCCTCATCTGGTGGTAGATTGCGGGGGCCACTTTTCTATAAACCACCCGACTGGGACTTGCCCCTTTTTTCGGGGAAACCTCCTGCGTATCGTGGATTTTCAGGAGCCAGCTGGCCACTCCCAGCCACAGGCCCCGAAAAACCCAAACCCACGGCCCTTTTTCCCCGAAAAAAAACTAAACCCCCCCGCTTCTGGGGGCAGATTGCAGGGGCCCCTTCCCCCTATCAAACCAGCCCGACTGGCACTGGGCCACTTTCATCTGGGAAACCCTCCTGCGTACGTGGGTTTTCAGGAGCCAGCCGGCCACTCCCCGCCACAGGCCCCCAAACAAAACCACGGCCCTTTTTCCCGGGAAACCAACTCCCCCCCCAATTGGCTGGAGATTGCCGAGCCAAGCTTCATCAAACCACCCCATTGGCACTTGTGCCACCCCCCATCGGGGGAAACCCCCTGCTATCGGGATTTTTAGGGGCCCGCCGGGACTCCCACCACAGGCCCAAACAAAACCGGCCCTTTTCCCTGGAAGTAAAACTCCTGCCATCACTGCTGGCAATTGCCGGAGCACTTTTTTCAAACCCGCCGACTGGGACGGGCCCCTTTCATCTGGGAACCATCCTGCGATCGTGGATTTTCAGGGCCCCCGGGGACTCAGCCCAGCCCCCAAACAAAAAACCACGGCCCTTTCCCCGGAAAAAAACGGCTTCCCCTCTTTTTGGTGATTGGCGGGGGGCCTTTTCTTCAACCAGCCACTGGGGACGTTTTCCCCTTTTTTGGGAACCCTCCTGCGTATCGGGATTTTCAGGAGCCAGCGGCCACTCCAAAACCACAGGCCCCCGAACACAAAAAACGGCCTTTCCCTGGAAAAAAAAACTAACCACCCGCTTCTGCTGGGAGATTGCAGACCACTTGCCCCCTATCAAACCAGCCGACTTGGCACGGTGCCCTTTCATCGGAACCCTCCTGCTAGGGATTTCAGGACCCCGGGCCCCCCCCAGCCCCGCCCCAACAAACTACGGCCCTTTTCCCTGGAAAAAAAACCCAAACCCCCGCTCTGGCTGGCAGTTGCAGGGGCCACTTGTCTATCAAAACCCGCCCGATTGGCACTGTGCCCCTTTCATCTGGGAACCACCTGCGTATCGTGGAATTTTTAGGAGCCACCCGGGCCCCTCCCCCAAGGCCCCAAACAAACTACGGCCCTTTTCCCGGAATTAAAACCGAACTCCCATCCTCTGCTGGGAGATTCAGGACCACTTGGACTTTTAAACCAGCCACTTGGCACTGGCCCCCTTTTTATCGGAACCACCTGGTAGGGTTTTAGGAGCCAGGCGGCCATCCCGGCCCCAGGCCCCAAAAAAAAACCACGGCCCTTTTCCTGCAAACAAAAAATACCCCCCCGCTTTTGGCGGCAAATGCAGAGACACTTTCCCCCCTATCTAACCACCCGCTTGGCACGGTCCTCTTGGGGCTGGGGGCCCCCAGGGATTGTGGATTTTCAGGGCCCGCCGGCACTCCCCGCCACAATCCCCAAAAAATCTCGGGCCCTTTTTCCCCCGGATAAAAAGACCTCCCATCCTGGCGGGGAAAATTGCAGACCACTTGGGAAATATCAAACCGCCACTTGGCACTGGTGCCACCCTTTTATCGGGAACCACCCGCGTACGTGATTTTAGGAGCCAGCCGGCCACTCCCCGCCCAGGGCCCCCGAACACAAACCAGGGCCCCTTTTCCCGGCAAAAAAAAATCACCCCCCCGCTTTGCCCCGGCAGAGCAGGAGCCCTTCCCCTACAAAAAAGCCCGACTGGCATGGGGCCCCCTTGGTCTGGGGGCCTCCGCGTATTGGATTTTCAGGAGCCCCGGGCCACTCCCAGCCACAAGCCCCGACCAAACCACGGCCCTTTTTTCCCCGGCAAAAAAACTCACCCCCCAACTCGGCTGAGATTGCGGAGCCCCTTGTTATCAACCCGCCCGACTTGGGGAATTGTGCCCTTTCACTGGAAAAACCCTCCTGCGTATCGTGGATTTTTTAGAGGCCAGCCGGCCCCCCCGCCACAGGCCCCCAAACACAAACTACGCCCTTTTCCCCGAAGTAAAATGACCCGCCCCTCCTGGCGGGAAAATTTCAGGAGCCACTTGGCTATCAAAACCACCCGCTGGCACTGGGGCCCCTTTTCTGGGGAAACCCTCCTCTATCGTGGATTTTTAGGGGCCACCGGCCACTCCCAGCCACAGGCCCCCCAAAAACAACCACGCCCTTTCCCCTGGAAAAAAAACTAATGCCCCTCTTCTGGATTTAAAGGAAACCACTTTGGTCTTCAACCATTTTCCCACTTGGGACTTGCCCTTCATCGGGGGAAACCTCCTGCGTACTGGGTTTTTAGGAGCCCGCCGGGACTCCCACAAAAGCCCCCCAAAAAACAAACCGGCCCCTTTCCCTGGAAAAAACTACCCCCCTTTTGGCTGGGATTTTCAGAGCCCCTTCCTATCTAACACCCACTTGGCACTGGGGCCCCCTTGGGTCTGGGAACCATCCCTTTATTGGATTTTCAGGGGGCCCGCCGGGCCCCTCCCAGCCACAGCCCCCCAAACAACCACGGCCCTTTTTCCCCGGAAAAAACTTACCCCCTCTTTTGGTGGCAATTGCAGGAGCCACTTGCCTATCAAAAACCCGCCGGGCTGCATGGTGCCCCTTTCATCTGGGAACTTTCCGCGATGTGGATTTTCAAACCAGCCGCCACCCCCAGCCACAGGGGCCCCAAAAAAAACACGGGCCCCTTTTTTTTCCCGGAAAAAACAAACCCCCCATTCTGGGTGGAGTTGCAGAGCCCCTTGGGTAACAAACCAGCCGACTTGCATGTTTCCACTTTTTATCGGGGGGCCATCCTGCTATCGTGATTTTCAGGAGCAGCGCCCCTCCCGGCCACAGGGCCCCCAAACACAACTCGGCCCCTTTCCCTGGAATTAAAAAATGACCTGCCCATCTCTTGCCGAGATTTCCGGGCCACTTGTTCCCTTTAAACCAGCCCAAATTGGCACTGGTGCCACCTTTCACTGGGAACCA
>NW_026994912.1:0-5071 GCF_028769735.1 Zonotrichia leucophrys gambelii
GATAGAAGCTGTCAGGTTTTCTGAGTAGGATGAACAGGACTACATACAATTGCCATCAGCTCCCCCAAACAATTGCTGGAGTCCAGCAGGGAGAGAGCCTGGCCACCTTGCTGAAAGCAGCCCCCCAGACCCTGTGATGGCTGCTCCATCTTCCCCACAGGGAACACTGTCCCCAGCTGAGCAGGGGCTGCAGGACCAGAGCCTGTGCATGGCCTCCTGCCCAAGGTGTGGGCCGAATTTTTCAAATAACAATGTCATCTACTGGACCAAAGGTGGCCCTGGCTGCAGCAGAAGCTGGAGGGAATATGCCAGCACCAGAGATGGCTGGTTAAGGAATTCATAGAGCAGCATCCTGCACGCCCTCTGTGCCTATGGTCAAGTTGCCAAAATCTTGGTGCCAGTACTGCAGCTTCTCCTCTGTAGCAGTCTGAATTGCTGCTAGCATAGTCCAGGGTAAAGAAGCAAAAAGGACCTTTGCATAATCTCCACAGATGTTTTATTCAGTCGTGCAGGGAGATGTTCAGGTCCCAGCACCCACACACAGAGGGTCTCACTTTGTCTCCACAGGGGCCTGGGGGCTGACCCTGATCTCGGGCAGTACAAAGATAAGGGGGCCAATCAGGGAATAGGGAAGGTGTGGCTCAGGAACACAGGAACAGACACAGGAACAGGGGAAGGAGCCAATGGGGTCTAACAGCTTTTTGAGGGAAGCTTCTTGTGTCTCCCTAGACCAGGGAAAGCCCCCAGGGTCTCCACAATTCCCTGTCTTTTATATTATTAGGAAAGCTTCTCTGAAGGATCAACTGAATCAACACAAAATGACAAAAACAATCAAAAGCACTCATAAGACAATTGTTCAAAATGGAAACAATTCTGAGTTCCCAATGTGCCAACAGATTTCTTGGAGTGTCTTAGATCTGGCAGGAGGGATGCAGGGTTTTCTTAGCACAGTTTATCAGGAAGCTGAGTCACACCTACTGAACCTCTGGTCCATGGCCTCCTCACTGCCATCGTGCAGCAAGGAGGCCCAGAGGCTGCTGTGCTCTGGGCCTGTCAGGGATGAACACAGCGGCTCTGTGGCCAGTGCCAGCTCCAGCTCCAGCAGCTCACAAGAGGAGACTCCTTCCAGAAGCTCTGCTGGCTCCAGTGTGGCAGACCAACAGAGCCCACTGGAAGCCCCCCTCCATTGCAGCCACCCCCAGCTGCGCCCATCATCACTGCAGAGCAGGAGCTGCCCAGAGGAGCCGCGGCCGGAGCTCATGGCAGTGGCAGGTCCCTGTGCCCAGGGCAGAGCCACAGAACCTCTGCTCCTGCCTGGGACAGGGGCTGCTCACCCTGGTGTCCCACCGAGAGGAGGGATCCTGGGCCCCAAACTCTGCCCAGCCCTGCAAAAGGCCACCCCGCCAGCAGGGCCAGCAAGGTTCCTGCAGCCATTCAGCCAAATCAGAGGAAACAAATGTCTCTGTAGCTGACACAGTCTCTGCACACAGCTTTCTCCCCCTTCTCCTGGTGCCTTTCCCTGACTCCAGGAAGAGCTGCAGGAAATGCTGTGTGAGCCATGATGATGGAAGAGCTACTGATAAAAACACTGGGGTGATGCTTTCAGAGGAGTCATGAATGGAAGATTGACCAACCTTCCAGCCAATGGTATGCCAAAAGTTTCCATTCTTTAAATAATTGACTGCAATAAATTAGTAAAAAGAAAGATACGGAAACAAATTAAATCTCCCACAGCTGCTGGCTTTCCTCAGGCCCCATGGTCTATGTATTGCTAGACTTACTTCATTTAGGCAGAATATTAACTGCCCTGACTTGCTGGAGACTGACCACAAGGTCTCATCTGTGGTGGGCAGTCACTAAAATTAGCTCAGCAGAGGCATCTTCAGCTGTCCAAGTGTAGCAGAAATACATATTCTCTGCTTCATGGCTGTGTGGCAGCAGCTGCTGGTGTGGATTTGTCAGCGTTGCTTCATGGATTACCCCTGGGAAGGAATTGTGTGCACAGGCACAGTGTGATGGCTTCGATCTCCTCTAATTACTCCAATCGGATGATGGCCAGAACTTTTAGGCAAAAAGCATCATGACAGAATAATTTACAATATTCTCCAAACTACTCCTGTGGTTTTGATTTTCTTACTGATTAGGTTCAGTGTCTGGCCTCAAGAAATCAGTCCAGAAAGAACAGGCAAACCTCAGCTTGCAAGTTAGAGTGCAAGTCTTTAATCTGCCATTTTTGCAGCATGTACAAACAACTTTTCAACATATTTGCAAAAACATCTCTTAGTTCTTGCTATACCTATCCAGAACCTGACTTTCTCCTTGTTTAAGTTTGATTTGAGATCCAAGCTTGATATTTTTCTGGACAGGAAAGTAAGAACCAGCTGCAAATACAGACTACAAGTGTGAATCTATACTGCAGGAACTGAGCTGTAGCTTGGAATTAAAGGCAAGGAGTGATGCCATGGTAAATGTGAACGTTTAGTGCTGGCATAGGAGCCTTCTGCAATGCTCCACCAACCCATGGTTCACATTGCTACAAACTCCCTTTCTGGTGTTACAAAGAGTGTTGAAGAGCTGACTGTAAGTAAAAAAAATAGCCAGAATGTTAATTTTTGTTAATATGGCAAACAATGACTATCTAATAATTCAGAGCTCATAGAAGTGAGTATTCAGATTTCCACTTAGTACGTGCTGGCAGTTTTAATTTGAAATCAACAGGTTTATCCAAATCAAGTTATCCATAGGAATTATTTGCTCTATGATCTACCTAAAAATGCCTCATTGTCTGATAAGTTTAGTAGAAATTTGCAAAGTCAACAGTCCACAGATTTTCATTTCTTGTTTAGTGGCTATTCTGCAGGAAAGCTTTTACAGACTAATCAGTTTGGATGTAATTAAAATGCCAGTACATTTCATCTAGCCATTTTGGTATTAGAACAAAACCATATGACTGCACAGCCTTTTAAAAAATATTTTAAAACAAATTTTCAAATCAACAGTCTGAGTAGGACTCAGAATAAAAACTCTACCAAACTTCAACTCCATTGGAAGATTCCCTTGTCACCCTGTGAATCAACTCTACATTCAGAAGATTAAAAGTCCCCATTATGGTGGTTTTGGTATGGTTAGGAATTGGGGAAGGGTCTTCTTCCTTCTCAGCTCCATGCTGCAGTGCCTTTGGGATGTGGCCTGCTGGCCGTTGTTTGTGCAGCCCTGGTGTTTCTCCATGAGGCAGAAAGTGCAATTGCATTTCCAGCCCAAGCCCGTGAGGAGTGGGGCGTGCAGAGCTGTGCCAGACCCAGGCCAGCAGCTGTGCCGCCAGAGGGTTTTGGTTCCTGCCCAGGGCAGCTGGTGCATCTCTGCCGTGAGTGCCTCCCCTTCCAGGTGCCCATGGACAGCAGGTGCAGGGTTCTGCAAGGGGCATGGAACAGGGTGGGGATGTCTGCTGGCAACAGAGTGCAGCGGAGAGCAAACAGTCCAGGATGGTCCTGGAGTGTGTGACAGAGAACTCCTGACACAGCTGTGACTGAGCCAGTGAGGGAAGGCACTGCTGGGCCTGCTGTTTGTGAGGAGAGAAGGGCTGCTGGGTGACAGGAGGGCTGGAGGCGGCCTTGGGCTCAGTGATCACAAAATGCTTGTGTTTGATTCCCAGAGAAGGAACGAGAGATGTTGGGGAAGTGTTGACCTGCAGCACATTGTGAATTTGTTAAGCTTTACCAGGCAGTGCTTAGTTGTACCTTCCCTCACACCAGTGGTTAATGTGTGCAAGTGGATGTCTTAGCCTTGAGAATAAAGACAGTGGGCCTACTGAGGAGGTAGCTGCAATGCATTCAAGGAGAAGAAGGCTCTTAACCATAGGAGAATTTGAGGAACGGGATGTTCACCACATGACCACCAGAGACCCTCAAGAGACCCCTACTCTAAATGTCAGTAATTTTGGGGAAGTGATTTAAACATGTCAAATACTTTGTGAGATGTTGGGAATTTAGCTGCTAGAGAATGGAAAATTACAAAGCTGTGGCTAATTCCAAGTCCGGCACCTGCAAGATAGTGTGTCCTTGGGGCCTAGCTGTAGTAGGATAACAAACAGTGAAAGAGACATGAGAAAAGAGAGATGTAACCCCTAAGGAATGAGGAAGAGTTCATGGCATAGTTTAACCAATAGATTGCTTGGCTTACAGAATATTCATAAGCTTATTGCTTGCTGTATAAGTGTCTGATGCTCTCTTCAATAAACGGAACTTGCTTATCACTCATATTGAGTGTCCGAGTCTCCCCTCACCGACAAATGGCTCGACCCCGACAAAGGCCTCATTCTGCGACAGTGAGAATGTTTAGCCTGTGAGTTTGAGCAAAGTAATGAATAAAAGTAATGAAAGTAATGTCTTAGTTCCATGGGGTAATGTCTTAGTTCCATGGATGCTAACATGTGGGTGTGCATGGTTTAGGGAAGTGATTCCTCACACACCCAGCACTGAAATAAAGTAATGCCTCTTTTCTCACACTGAGCTGGCAGTGTGGATCGGGCCCTGCTCGGTAACTTTCATTTTGGTCATTCCTATTGAAGCATAAAGAATGGTCGAACTGAAATCTTTTCCAGCTGTTTCCCTTTGGTTTACCTGTTTGAGGGTTGAAATTGTGTGCTGCAGGTGTGCTGGGTGTGTGCAGAGCAGTGCAGCCCCAGACACCCCTTGGCTTGCCCACAGGTTGTCATGCCTTGCTGCCAGGTGTGCCCAGCTGTGGCAGGAGAAGGAGCCCGCAGCGCAGTGGGCACCGTGCCCTGCCCAGCCGGGGCTCTCTGGCACAGAGCAGCAGCAGCGCCAGCACCGTTCAACCGCTCCTGCCTTGGCTTCCCCTGGCACACAGAAGCCTCTGGAAATCAGCACCGCCAGCGGCGTTCCCAGCTTGGAGCAGCTGCTGCTGGCGGGCAGATGCTGCCAGTTCGACTGCTGCCAAAGGGAAAGAAAGAGCACAGGAAGAGATGTACATACACAGCAGCCCTGGGAACATCCAATAAACATGCAGATATATGGGGTGATTTGTTAGGAATTACTTCAGCTGCTATGCCAAT
>NW_026994913.1:0-5070 GCF_028769735.1 Zonotrichia leucophrys gambelii
GGGGTTTTGGGGGGTGGGGGGGGTTTTTTTTTCTTTTTTTTTTTTTCGGGGGCCCCGGGGTTTTTTGGGGTTTCCCCTTTTTTTTTTTTTTCGGTTTTCTTGGGGGTTTTTTTTGGTTTTTTTTTCTGTTTCTGGGGGGTTTTTTTTCTGGTTTTCTGGGGGGTTTTTCTTTTTTTTGGGGTTTTTTTTTGGGGGGGGGGGGGCCCCTTTGGGGGGGGGGTGGGGGCTTCTGGGGGGTTTTTTCGGGGGGGCCCTTTTTTTTTCTGGGGGCCCCCGCTGTTTTTTTGGGGGGGGGGTCCTTTTTTTTCGGGGGGGGGCTTTGGGGGGGTTTTTTTTTTTTCCGGGGGGGGTTTTTTTTTTTTTGGGGGGTTTTTTTTTTTTCTTTGTTCTTTTTTTGCTTCTTTTTTTCTGGGGGGGGTTTTTTTTTCTTTTCTTTCCCTTTTTTTTCTTTTTTGGGGGGGGGGTTTTTGGGTCTTTTTTTTTAGGGGGGGTTTTGGGGGGGGGTTTTTTTTTTTTTTTGGGGGGTTTTTTTTTGTTTTTTTTTTTTTTTTTTTTTTGGTTCTTTTTTTCTGTCTGGGGGGGTGGGGGTTTTTGGGGGGGGGTTTTTTGGTTTTCTTTTTTGGGGTTGGGGGGGCCCCCTTTTTTTTCGGGGGGGTCTTTTTTTTTCCCGGGGGTTTTTCCCCTTTCTTTCTTTTTGGGGGGGGGTTTTCTTTTTCTGGGGGGGTTTTTTTTTTTCTTGGGGGGTTTTTTTTCTGGGGGTCTTTTTTTTTTTTTCTTTTCCCGGGGGTTTTCTGGTTTGGGGGTTTGGGGTTTTGGGTTTTTTTGGGGGGGGGGGGGTGTTTGGTTTGGGGGTGGGGTTTTCTTGGGGGGGGTTTTTTTTCTTTTTTTTGGGGGGGGGGTTTTTTTTTGTTTGGGGTTTCCCGTTTTGGGGGGGGGGTTTTTTTCCCCCGGGGGGGGGGTTTTTTTTTGTTTTTTTTTTTGGGGGGCTTTTCTGGGGGGGGGGGGTTTTTTTGGGGGGGGGGTTCTGGGTTTGGGGGTTTTTTTGGGGGGGGTTTTTTCTTTTGGGGGGGGGGGGGTTTTTTTTTGGGTTTTGGGGGTTTTTTGGGGGTTTTTTTGGGGGTTTTTTTGGGGGGTTTGGGGGGGGGCTTTGGGGGGGGGGGGGGGGGGGGGGGGGCTTTTTTGGGGGGGGGGTTTTTTGTTTTTTTGTTTTCCCCGGGGCTTTTTCTTTTTTTCTCTTGGGGGGTGTTTCGGGGGTTTTTGGGGGGGGTTTTTTTGGGGGGGGGGTTTTTTTCCCCCTTTTTTTTTTTTTTTTTTGGGGGGTTTTTTTCTTTGGGGCTGGTTGGCTGGGTTTTTTTTCTGCTGTTTTTTGCCCCTCTGGGGTTCTTTTGGGGGGTTTGGGTTTCCCCGGGGGTCTTTTTTTTTTTGGGGCTGGGTTTTTTTTTCTTGGTTTTTGGGGGTGGGGGGGGGTTTTTTTTTTTCTGGGGTTTTTGGGTTTTGGTTTCCTGTTTGGGCTGGGGGGGGTTTTGGGGCCCGTTTTGGGGGGCTGGCTCTGTCTTTTGGGGGGGGGGGTTTTTGGGGGGGTTTTTTTTTTTCTGGTGGGGGCTCGGGGGGTCTTGTCTTTTTTTTGGGGTGGGGTTTTTTTCTGGGGGTTTTTTTTTTTTGGGTTCTGGGGTTCTGGGTTTTTGGGTTCCGGGGGGTTTTTCTTTTTTTCTTCTGGGGTTCTTCTGGTTTTTCGGGGGGGGGGGGGGGGTTTTTCTTTTTCCCGGGCTGGGTTTTGGGGGGGGGGGTTTTTTTTTTGGGGGGGGGGTTTTTTGGGGGTCTGGGGGGTTTTTTTTTGGGGGGGGTCTTTTGGGTTGGGGGGTTTTTTTCTGGGGGGGGGGGTTTGGGGCTGGGGGGGGGGTTTTTTGGGGGGGGCTTTTGGGGGGGGTTTTTTTTCTGGGGGGGGGGTTTTGGGGTTTTTTTGGGGGGGGTTTTGTTTTTTGGGGTTTTGGGTTCGCTTTTGGGGTTTTTGGGGGTTTCTTTTTGGGGGGGGTTTTTCTGGGTTTCTCTGGGGGTTTTTTTGGGGGGTTTTTGTTTTTCTGGGTTTTTTTTTTTTCTGGGGCTGGGGGTTTTTTGGGTTTCTGGGGGGCTTTGGGGGGGCTGGTTGGGGCTTGGTCTTTTTCTGGGGGGGGTTTTCTTTTGGGGGGGTGTTTGGGGGGGGGGGGGGGTTTGGGGGGGTTTTTTCTGGTGGGGGGGTTTTTTTTTTTTCCCCCCGGGGTTTGTTTTTTTGGGGGGGGGGTTTTTTGTGGGGGGGGGTTTTTTTGGGGGGGGGGTTCTTTGGGGTTTTTTTCTTCTGGGGTTCTTCTTTGGGGGTTTTTTTTCCCCCCCCTTTTTTTTTTTTTTTTTTTCTTCTGGGCTTTGGGGGGTTTTTTTTGGGGGTTTTTCTTTGGGGGGGGGGGGGGGGGGGGGGGGGGGGGGGGGGGGGGGGGGGGGGGGGGGGGGGGGGGGGGGGGGGGGGGGGGGGGGGGGGGGGGGGGGGGGGGGGGGGGGGGGGGGGGGGGGGGGGGGGGGGGGGGGGGGGGGGGGGGGGGGGGGGGCTTGGGGGGGGTTCTCTCTGGGCTTCTGGTCCTCTGGTTCTGGCTGGTCTGTGGTCTGGCTCTGTGGGGGTTTTTTCTGTTCTTCTGGCCTTTTCTTTGGGGGGCTTGTCTTCTTTCTGCTTTTGGGGGTCCTGGGTCTAGTCTTTCTGGGGGGTTTGGGGCTTTCTTTGGGGCTTTTTTCTCTTTCTTTTCTTCTCGGGGGTTCTTCTGGGGGTGGGTTGGGCTTCTTGGCTTTGGGTTCGGTGGGGTTTCCTGGGGGTTCTTCTGGTCTCTTTCTGTCTTTCTTCTTCTCTCTTTCTGGGGGTTTCGGTTTTTCTTGTTCTGGTCGCTGTTTTTTCTGGGTTTCTGGCTTCTTTTTTTTTTCTTTGGGTTCTCTGGGTGGTCTTCTTTTCTTTCTCTGGGCTTCTGGGGGGGCTGGGTTTCTTCTTTTTTTCTTTTCTTTCTGGGGTCTTCTTGGCTTCTTTGGGTTTTTCTTTCTGTTCTTTGTCTTGGGGCTTTCTGGTTCTTTTCTGTCTGGCTTTCTGTTTTGGGGTTTTCTTTCTTTTCTTTCCTTGGGGCTGGTTTGGGGGCTTTGGGCTGGGGTTCTCTTTTGGTCTCTGGGCGTTGGGTTCGTCTCTTCTTTTCTGGGGGCTGGGCTGGGGTTTTCTGTCTTCTGTCTGCTGCTGGCTTTTCTTCTGGGGGGTGGGGGCTGTTCTGGGGGTGGGTCTGTCTTTCTTTCTTTCTGGGGGCTGTGGCCTTTCTGGGTCTTCTGGGTGGGTCTGCTTTTTTGCTGGGGTTCTTTCCCTCGGTCTTGGTTCTGGGTTCTGGTCTTTCTGTCTTCTTTCCTTCTTTTTCTGGGTTGCTTTCTGGTCTTTCCCTTTTTTCTGGGTTTTCTGGGTTTTGGGGGGTTCTTCCCCCTGGTTTTCTTCTGTTCTGGTCTTTCTAGTTCTGGTTTCTGGGGGGGTCCTGGGGCTCTGTCTTGGGGGGTTCTTCTGTCTGGTGGGGGTGGGGCTTCTTGTTCTTGGGGGGTTCTTCTGGGGTTTTGGGGGGCTCTGGGCTGGGCTTGCTTCTTCTCTTTCTGGGGCTTCTTTTCTTCTTCTGTTCTTTCTTTCTTCTGTCTTTCTGTGGGGTTTTGGGTTTCTCTCTCTTTCTCTGCTGGGGTTTTTGGGTTCTGGGGGTCTGGTCTTCTTTCTTCTGCTGGGTCTCTTCTTTCTCTTCTGGTTGCGTTCCTGTTCTTTCTGGGCTTTTGCCCGGTTCTGCTGTTTTCCTTTTCTGGGGTTTTTCTTTTCTTCTTCTGGTCTTTTCTGTTCTTTCTGGGGTGGGGGCTTTTCTGTTTTTTCTTTTCTTCTTTCTTTTGGCTTCTGCCTCTTGGGGTCTCTGTCTTCTTGTTTCTTCTGTTTTTGTTTCTTTTCTTTTGTTCTGGCTTCTTCTGGGGCTTCTTCTTTCTTCTGTTCTGTTTTCTTCCCTTTTCTGGTTTCTTTCTGGGGCTGGCGTTCTGGGGGGCTTCTTCTTTTCTGGCTGGTTTCTTCTGTTCTTTCTTCTTTTGTTCTTTCTGGTTCTTGGGTTTTCTGCTCTTTTGGTTTTTCTTCTTTCCCTTCTGGGGGCCTGGGTCTCTTCTGTTTCTTGTGGTCTGCTTCTCTTTCTTCTTCTGGGTTTCTGCTTCTTTTTTCTGTCTTCGTCTTCTCTGGGGCCCTTGCTTTTCTCTTTCTCTGCTTTTCTATCTTTCTGGCTTCTCTGGGGGTTTTTCCTTCTGGGGTTCTTCTTCTGGGGGGTCTTTTCTGTTTTGGTTTTGCTTGGTCTGGGGTTTCTTCCTGTCTGGCTTCTCTTCTTTTCTTTTTTCTTCTTTCTTCTTTTTTCTTTCTGTTTCTGGTCTTTCTTCTTGGTTTCTTTCTGGTCTCTCCTGCTTTTCTTTCTTCTGTCTTGGTTCTGGTTCCTGTTCTTCTTTCTGCTTCTTGGTTCTTTTCTTGTCTCTGTTCTTCTGTCTGCTGGGGGCTGTTCTTTCTGTTTTTTCTGCTGGTTCTTTCTGGGGTTTCTCTGGTCTTCTGGCTGTTTCTGGGGGTTCTGGTCTGCTTCTTTTTTCTGGGTCTGGTTCTTCTGCTGGGTGGGGCTTTTTCTCTGCTTCTTTTTTTCTGGGGGGGGTCTGGTTCTTGTCTTCTTCTTTCTGGGGTGTTCCTTGCTCTTTCTTTTCTCTTCTGGTCTGGTTCTTTCTGGGCTTTCTGGTTTTCTTGTCCCGGGGTTCTTTTCTGGTCTTTCTTTCTTGCTTTCTTCTGGTCTCTTCTGTTTCTGGTCTGTTTCTCCTTGGGTTCTTCTGCTTCTCTGTCTCTTCTTTCTTTCTTCTTCTGGGGGGCTTTCCTTGTCTTTCTGCTGTTCTTCTTCTGGGCTGGTTTTTTCTGTCTTTCTGGAGTTCTTCTGTCTTTCTTCTTTCTCTTCTTTCTTTCTTCTGGGCTTCTGCTGGTTCTGGGGCTTCTCTGCTTTGGGGGGCTTCCTTTTCTGGGCTGGTTTTTTTTCTTCCTGT
>NW_026994914.1:0-5070 GCF_028769735.1 Zonotrichia leucophrys gambelii
GGAGCGCGGCCACTCCTCACAACCCCCACAATCCCCTTTTCCTGAAAACACCTGCCTTCTGGTCATTGCAGACCACCGCCACTCACCCCCAAACCACGCGTTTCCCTTTCATAGAACCACCTGCTTCGGGAATCAGGAGCCCCCTGCCTACCACGCCCGACAAACCACCCTTTCCCTGGATTGACCTGCTATCGTGGCATTCAGGCCACTGCCTCACCCACCACCACTGGCCCCTTTCTCTGGAACTCCGCTTATCGGATTGCAGACCACGCCTCCCACCAGCCCCACAGACCACCACTGTCCTGCAAGAAATACCCCGCCTCTGGCTGCAAGCAGGCCCATCTATCATCCGCCACCTCGGCCTGGTGCCCCCTTCAACTGGGAACCATCCTGCGTATCGATTCAGGAGCCACGGCCCACCTTTCACGGACATCCTGCGTACGTGGATTTCGGCCGCGGCGCCACACCAGCCCCGACTCACTGCGATTCCCTGGCATACAAACCGCCCCTCGGCTGGAATGCAGCCACTTCCATCAACCAGCCGATCGGATTGTTCCAGGCCCGAACCATCCGCATCGGATTTTCAGAGCCAGCCGGCCACTCCCGCACAAGGCCCCAAAACAACCACGGCCCTTTCTGGAAAGCAGACCATTCCCCTCATACTGGCCGATTGCACGGGCCACTTCTCTATAACCATCCCGTGATGGTGCCACCTTTCACTGGACCACGCTATCGTGGATTTTCAGGCCCCGGCCCTGCCAGCAACTCCCCACACAATCACGGCCTTTTCCTGGAATTAACACTGCCTCACTGGCTGGCACTGCAGGCCACTTTCATTGAACCACTGCGGCACTTATCACCTGTTGGTTTAGAGACCACACCCACAACAGCTTTTCCCTGGAAATGACTCGCTCTGGTGGCATAGGAGCCTGCTCATCAACCACCATGATGGCACTTCTCTGACATGGTTCGGTCGAGCAGCCACCACCAGGCCAAAACGCCTTCTGGAAATCCCTCTGCGATGAGGCCCTTGCTCAAGCACCGCCTCCGAACCATCGTCTTTTTCCGGACACACCGCCCCCACAACAGCTTCTATAATCCGCCTATCTGCTGATTGCAGAGCACTGCACTCACCAGCCACACATGTTCCATACTGACCTCCTGCGATTGAGCCAGCCACCCACCCACGCCGCACTACACCCTTCTGGACAACACCACCCCCGCCGAAACAGGCCTTCCAACAACACCCTGACGGCCATTTCTCGGAACACCGCTACGTGTTACAGCACCACTCAGCATCAACACGCCTTCCCACGGCCCAAACAAAACACGCCTTTCCCTGAATAAAACACCCCCTCATGGCTGCAGATTGCAGGACCACTTCTCTATCAACCAGCCCGACTGGCACTGGTGCCCTTTATCTGGGAACTCTGCGTATCGTGGATTTTCAGACACGCCCCAGCCACAGCCCAACAAAACCGCCTTCCCTGGAATAAACTACCTCCCTCTGTGGAATGAGACCCTCTTATCAACACCGACTGCACTGTGCCACTTCATCTGGAACATCTTATGTGATTTTCGAGCAGCGCACTCACACAGCCCAAACAAACGCCTTCCTGAAAAACCCTTCTGCTGAATTGCAGACCTTCCTTATCAACACCACGGCCTGTCCACCTTATCGACCACGTATGTGTTTCAGGCCAGCGCACCACCACAGGCCCAAAAAACACCTTCCTGAAAAACTCCATTTGGATGCACATCTATCAACACCACTTGTGGACCTAGACCACGATGTGATTAACAGCCACCCCCCACCCAAACGCCTTCTAAAAACGATGATTGAACTTATCACCATCTTCTTATTGAACACGTATGATTCAAGCACCACCCCACCAAAACACCTTCTAAAAACCCTTCATGAGGAGTTTATCCACTGCCTCCTTTATGACTTGTTTGATTTAAAGCACCCACCCACAACGCCTTCCGAAAAACCCTCTAATGAGGATCTCACCCACATCCTTGAACCGTATTCAGACACGCACGCAACCAAAACCTTCGATAACTGATCGGCATGAGACCCTTTAACCATGCCTGTGCATTTCTGACATCCTGCTATCGTGGATTTTCAGGAGCCAGCCGGCCATCCCAGCCACAGGCCCCCAAACACAAACCACGGCCTTTTCCCTGGAAGTAAAAACTGACCTGCCCGTCATCTGGCTGGCAGATTGCAGGAGCCACTTGCCTCTATCAATCCAGCCCGACTCGGCACTGGTGCCACCTTTCATCTGGGAACCATCCTGCGTATCGTGGATTTTCAGGAGCCAGCCGGCCACTCCCAGCCACAGGCCCCCGAACACAAACCACGGCCTTTTCCCTGGCAAGTAAAACTACCGCCCCGCTTCTGGCTGGCAGATTGCAGGAGCCACTTCCTCTATCAACCAGCCCGACGGCACTGGTGCCACCTTTCATCTGGGAACCATCCTGCGTATCGTGGATTTTCAGGAGCCAGCCGGCCACTCCCAGCCACAGGTCCCCGAAACAAAACCTACGGCCCTTTTCCCTGGAATAAAACTACCCGCCCTTCTGGCTGGCAGATTGCAGGACCACTTGCCTCTATCAAACCAGCCCGACTGGCACTGGTGCCACCTTTCATCTGGGAACCATCCTGCGTATCGTGGATTTTCAGGAGCCAGCGGCCACTCCCAGCCACAGGCCCCAACACAAACTCGGCCTTTTCCCTGGAAAAACCGCCCCTCTGGCTGGCAGATTGCAGGAGCACTTGCCTCTATCAAACAGCCCGACTGGCACTGGTGCCACTTCATCTGGGAACCATCCGCGTATGTGGATTTTCAGGAGCCAGCGGCCACTCCCAGCCACAGGCCCCAACAAAACTACGGCCCTTTTCCCTGGAAGTAAAACTGACCTGCCCGTCTTCTGGCTGGCAGATTGCAGGAGCCACTTGCCTCTATCAAACCGCCGACTTGGCACTGGTGCCACCTTTCATCTGGGAACCATCCTGCGTATCGTGGATTTTCAGGAGCCAGCCGGCCACTCCCAGCCACAGGCCCCCAACACAAACACGGCCCTTTTCCCTGGAAGTAAAACTGACCTGCCCGTATCTGGCTGGCAGATTGCAGGAGCCACTTGCCTCTATCAACCAGCCCGACTGGCACTGGTGCCACCTTTCATCTGGGAACCATCCTGCGTATCGTGGATTTTCAGGAGCCAGCCGCCACTCCCAGCCACAGGCCCCCGAACACAAACCACGGCCCTTTTCCCTGGAATAAACTGACCTGCCCGTCTTCTGGCTGGCAGATTGCAGAGCCACTTCCTCTATCAATCCAGCCCACTGGCACTGGTGCCACCTTTCATCTGGGAACCATCCTGCGTATCGTGGATTTTCAGGAGCCAGCCGGCCACTCCCAGCCACAGCCCCCAAACACAAACTACGCCCTTTTCCCTGGAATAAAACTGACCTCCCATCTCTGGCTGGCAGATTGCAGAGCCACTTGCCTCTATCAAACCAGCCCGACTGGCACTGGTGCCACCTTCATCTGGGAACCATCCTGCGTATCGTGGATTTTCAGGAGCCAGCCGGCCACTCCCAGCCACAGGCCCCCAAACAAAACACGGCCCTTTTCCCTGGAAAAAACTACCGCCCTCTTCTGGCTGGCAGATTGCAGGAGCCACTTCCTCTATCAACCAGCCCGACTGGCACTGGTGCCACCTTTCATCTGGGAACCATCCTGCGTATCGTGGATTTTCAGGAGCCAGCGGCCACTCCCAGCCACAGGCCCCAACACAAACTACGGCCCTTTTCCCTGGAAGTAAAACTGACCTGCCCTCATTCTGGCTGGCAGATTGCAGAGCCACTTGCCTTATCAAACCACGCCGACCCCCCCCCCCCCCCCCCCCCCCCCCCCCCCCCCCCCCCCCCCCCCCCCCCCCCCCCCCCCCCCCCCAGCGGCCACTCCCACACAGCCCCCCCCCCCCCCCCCCCCCCCCCCCCCCCCCCCCCCCCCCCGGGGGGGGGGGGGGGGGGGGGGGGTTTTCAGAGCCAGCCGCCACTCCCAGCCACAGGCCCCCGAACACAAACCACGGCCCTTTTCCCTGGAAGTAAAACTGACCCCCCATCTGGCTGGCAGATTGCAGGAGCCACTTGCTCTATCAAACCAGCCCGACTTTGCACTGGTGCCACCTTTCATCTGGGAACCATCCTGCGTATCGTGGATTTTCAGGAGCCAGCCGGCCACTCCCAGCCACAGCCCCCAAACAAAACCACGGCCCTTTTCCCTGGCAATAAAACTGACCTGCCCGCTTCTGGCTGGCAGATTGCAGGACCACTTGCCTCTATCAAACCAGCCCGACTCTGCACTGGTGCCACCTTTCATCTGGGAACCATCCTGCGTATCGTGGATTTTCAGGAGCCAGCCGGCCACTCCCACCACAGGCCCCGAAACAAACCACGGCCCTTTTCCCTGGAAGTAAAACTGACCTGCCCGTCATCTGGCTGGCAGATTGCAGGAGCCACTTGCCTCTATCAACCAGCCGACTTGGCACTGGTGCCACCTTTCATCTGGGAACCATCCTGCGTATCGTGGATTTTCAGGAGCCAGCGGCCACTCCCAGCCACAGGCCCCGAAACAAAACCACGGCCCTTTTCCCTGGCAAACAAAACTCACCTCGCCCCGCTCTGGCTGCAGATTGCAGGACCACTTGCCTCTATCAAATCCAGCCGACTGGCACTGGTGCCACCTTTCATCTGGGAACCATCCTGCGTATCGTGGATTTTCAGGAGCCAGCCGGCCACTCCCAGCCACAGGCCCCCAACACAAACCACGGCCCTTTTCCCTGGAATAAAAACTACCGCCCGTCATCTGGCTGGCAGATTGCAGGAGCCACTTCCTCTATCAACCAGCCCGACTGGCACTGGTGCCCCTTTCATCTGGGAACCATCCTGCGTATCGTGGTTTTCAGGAGCCAGCGGCCACTCCCAGCCACAGGCCCCCAAACACAAACCACGGCCCTTTTCCCTGGCAAAAAAACTACCCCCCGCTTCTGGCGCAGATT
>NW_026994915.1:0-5069 GCF_028769735.1 Zonotrichia leucophrys gambelii
CAGGAGCCACTTCCCTCCATCAAACCTGCCTGACTCGGCACTGGTGCCACATTTCATCTGGGAACCATCCTGCGTATCGTGGATTTTCAGGAGCCAGCCGGCCACTCAAGACACAGGCCCCAAACAAATACTACGGCCCTTTTCCCTGGAATTAAAACTGACCTGCCCATCATCTGGCTGGCAGATTGCAGGACACACTTCCCGCTATCAAACCAGCCGGACTTGGCACTGGTGCCACCTTTCATCTGGGAACCATCCTGCGTATGATGGATTTTCAGGAGCCAGCCGGCCACTCCCAGACACAGGTCCCCAAACAAATACTACGGCCCTTTTCCCTGGCAAACAAAACTCACCCGCCCCGCTTCTGGCTGGCAGATTGCAGGAGCCACTTCCCCATATCAAACCAGCCAACTCGGCACTGGTGCCACCTTTCATCTGGGAACCATCCTGCATATCGTGGATTTTCAGGAGCCAGCCGGCCACTCCCAGCCACAGGTCCCCGAACATAAACCACAGCCCTTTTCCCTGGGAAACAAAACTTACCCAGCCCGCTTCTGGCTGGCAGATCGCAGGACCCACTTCCCTCCATCAAACCTGCCTGACTCGGCACTGGTGCCACCTTTCATCTGGGAACCATCCTTCGTATCGTGGATTTTCAGGAGCCAGCCGTCCACTCAAGGACACAGGTCCCCAAACAAATACTACGGCCCTTTTCCCTGGAATTAAAACTGACCTGCCCATCATCTGGCTGGCAGATTGCAGGACACACTTCCCGCTATCAAACCAGCCCGACTTGGCACTGGTGCCACCTTTCATCTGGGAACCATCGTGCGTATTGTGGATTTTCAGGAGCCAGCCGGCCACTCCCAGACACAGGTCCCCAAACAAATACTACGGCCCTTTTCCCTGGAAGTAAAACTGACCTGCCCGTCATCTGGCTGGCAGATTGCAGGAGCCACTTGCCTCTATCAATCCAGCCCAACTTGTCACTGGTGCCACCTTTCATCTGGGAACCATCCTGCGTATCGTGGATTTTCAGGGCCAGCCGGCCACTCCCAGCCACAGGCCCCCGAACACAAACCACCGCCCTTTTCCCTGGCAAACAAAAATCACCCGCCCTGCTTCTGGCTGGCAGATTGCAGGAGCCACTTCCCTCTATCAATCCAGCCCGACTCGACACTGGTGCCACCTTTCATCTGGGAACCATCCTGCGTATCGTGGATTTTCAGGGACCAGCCGGCCACTCCCAGCCACAGGCCCCCAAACACAAACTAGGGCCCTTTTCCCTGGAAGTAAAACCGACCTGCCCGTCATCTGACTGGCAGATTGCAGGAGGCACTTGCCTGTATCAATCCAGCCCGACTCGGCACTGGTGCCCCCTTTCATCTGGGAACCATCCTGCGTATCGTGGATTTTCAGGAGCCAGCCGGCCACTCCCAGCCACAGGCCTCCAAACACAAACTACGGCCCTTTTCCCTGGGAAAAGAAACTAACCCGCCCCGCTTCTGGCTGGAAGATTGCAGGAGCCACTTCCCCATATCAAACCAGCCCGACTCGACACTGGTGCCACCTTTCATCTGAGAACCATCCTGCGTATTGTGGATTTTCAGGAGCCAGCCGGCCACTCCCAGCCACAGTTCCCAAAACAAATACTACGGCCCTTTACCCTGGAATTAAAACAGACCTGCCCATCTTCTGGGTGGGGGATTGCAGGAGCCACTTCGCACTATCAAACCAGCCCGACTTGGCACTGCTGCCACTTTTCATCTGGGAACCATCCTGCGTATCGTGGATTTTCAGGAGCCAGCCGGCCACTCCCAGCTACAGGCCCTGAAACACAAACCACGGCCCCTTTCCCTGGCAAACAAAATTCACCCGCCCCGCTTCTCGCTGGCAGATTGCAGGACCCACTTCCCTCCATCAAACCAGCCTGACTCGGCACTGGTGCCACCTTTCATCTGGGAACCATCCTGCGTATCGTGGATTTTCAGGAGCCAGCAGGCCACTCAAGGACACAGGTCCCCAAACAAATACTACGGCCCTTTTCCCTGGAATTAAAACTGACCTGCCCATCATCTGGCTGGCAGATTGCAGGACACACTTCCCCCTATCAAACCAGCCGGACTTGGCACTGGTGCCACCTTTCATCTGGGAACCATCCTGCGTATCGTGGATTTTCAGGAGCCAGCCGGCCGCTCCCTGCCACAGGGCCCGAACACAAACCACGGCCCTTTTCCCTTGCAAACAGAACTAACCCACCCCGCTTCTGGCTGGCAGATTGCAGGAGCCACTTGACTCTATCAAACCAGCCCGACTTGGCACTGGTGCCACCCTGCGTCAGGGAGCCATCCAGCGTATTGTGGATTTTCAGGAGCCAGCAGGCCACTCCCAGCCACAGGTCCCCAAACACAAACTTCGGCCCCTTTCCCTGGAATTAAAACTAACCTGCCCATCTTCTGGCTGGCAGATTGCAGGAAACACTTGGCTCTCTCAAACCAGCACAACTTGGCACTGGTGCCACCTTTCTTCTGGGAACCATCCTGCGTATCGTGGATTTTCAGGAGCCAGCCGGCCACTCCCAGCCACAGGCCCCCGAACACAAACTACGGCCCTTTTACCTGGAAGTAAAACTGACCTTCCCGTCATCTGGCTGGCAGATTGCAGGAGCCACTTGCCTCTATCAATCCAGCCCGACTTGGCACTGCTGCCACCTTTCATCTGGGAACCATCCTGCGTATCGTGGATTTTCAGGAGCCAGCCGGCCACTCCCAGCCACAGGCCCCCGAACACAAACCACGGCCCTTTTCCCTGGCAAACAAAACTCACCCGCCCCGCTTCTGGCTGGCAGATTGCAGGGGACACTTCCCACTATCAAACCAGCCCGACTCGACACTGGTGCCACCTTTCATCTGGGAACCATCCTGCGTATCCTGGATTTTCAGGAGCCAGCCGGCCACTCCCAGCCACAGGCCCCCGAACACAAACCACGGCCCTTTTCCCTGACAAAGAAAACACACCCGCCCCGCTTCTGCCTGGCAGATTGCAGGAGCCACTTGCCTCTATCAATCCAGCCTGACTCGGCACTGGTGCCACCTTTCATCTGGGAACCATCCTGCGTATCGTGGATTTTCAGGAGCCAGACGGCCACTCCCAGACACAGGCCCCCAAACACAAACCACGGCCCCTTTCCCTGGAATTAAAACTGACCTGCCCATCTTCTGGCTGGCAGATTGCAGGAACCACTTGGCTCTATCAATCCAGCCCGACTCGGCACTGGTGCCACCTTTCATCTGGGGACCATCCTGCGTATCGTGGATTTTCAGGAGCCAGCCGGCCACTCCCAGCCACAGGCCCCCGAACACAAACCACGGCCCTTTTCCCTTGCAAACAAAACGAACCCACCCCGCTTCTGGCTGGAAGATTGCAGGAGCCACTTCCCTCTATCAATCCAGCCCGCCTCGACACTGGTGCCACCTTTCATCTGGGAACCATCCTGCGTATTGTGGATTTTCAGGAGCCAGCCGGCCACTCCCAGCCACAGGCCCCCGAACACAAACTACGGCCCTTTTCCCTTGAAGTAAAACTGACCTGCGCGACATCTGGCTTGCAGATTAAAGGAGCCACTTGGTACTATCAAACCAGCCCGACTCGACACTGGTGCCACCTTTCATCTGGGAACCATCCTGCGTATCGTGGATTTTCAGGAGCCAGCCGGCCACTCCCAGACACAGGTCCCCGAACACAAACTACGGCCCTTTTACCTGGAAGTAAAACTGACCTTCCCGTCATCTGGCTGGCAGATTGCAGGAGCCACTTGCCTCTATCAATCCAGCCCGACTTGTCACTGGTGCCACCTTTCATCTGGGAACCATCCTGCGTATCGTGGATTTTCAGGAGCCAGCCGGCCACTCCCAGCCACAGGCCCCCGAACACAAACCACGGCCCTTTTCCCTGGCAAACAAAAATCACCCGCCCTACTTCTGGCTGGCAGATTGCAGGAGCCACTTGCCTCTATCAAACCAGCCCGACTTGGCACTGGTGCCACCTTTCATCTGGGAACCATCCTGCGTATCGTGGATTTTCAGGTACCAGCCGGCCACTCCCAGCCACAGGCCCCCAAACACAAACTACGGCCCTTTTCCCTGGAAGTAAAACTCACCTGCCCGTCATCTGGCTGGCAGATTGCAGGAGCCACTTGCCTCTATCAATCCAGCCCAACTTGTCACTGGTGCCACCTTTCATCTGGGAACCATCCTGCGTATCGTGGATTTTCAGGAGCCAGCCGGCCACTCCCAGCCACAGGCCCCCGAACACAAACCACGGCCCTTTTCCCTGGCAAACGAAACTCACCCGCCCCGCTTCTGGCTGGCAGATTGCAGGAGCCACTTCCCCATATAAAACCAGCCCGACTCGGCACTGGTGCCACCTTTCATCTGGGAACCATCCTGCATATCGTGGATTTTCAGGAGCCAGCCGGCCACTCCCAGCCACAGGCCCCCGAACATAAACCACAGCCCTTTTCCCTGGCAAACAAAAACTCACCCGCCCCGCTTCTGGCTGGCAGATTGCAGGGGACACTTCCCACTATCAAACCAGCCCGACTCGACACTGGTGCCACCTTTCATCTGGGAACCATCCTGCGTATCGTGGATTTTCAGGAGCCAGCCGGCCACTCCCAGCCACAGGCCCCCGAACACAAACCACGGCCCTTTTCCCTGACAAAGAAAACACACCGCCCCGCTTCTGCTGGCAGATTGCAGGAGCCACTTGCCTCTATCAATCCAGCCTGACTCGGCACTGGTGCCACCTTTCATCTGGGAACCATCCTGCGTATCGTGGATTTTCAGGAGCCAGACGGCCACTCCCAGACACAGGCCCCAAACACAAACCACGCCCCTTTCCCTGGAATTAAAACTGACCTGCCCATCTTCTGGCTGGCAGATTGCAGGAACCACTTGGCTCTATCAATCCAGCCCGACTCGGCACTGGTGCCACCTTTCATCTGGGAACCATCCTGCGTATCGTGGATTTTCAGGAGCCAGCCGGCCACTCCAGCCACAGGCCCCCGA
>NW_026994916.1:0-5069 GCF_028769735.1 Zonotrichia leucophrys gambelii
CCCGAACAAAACCACGGCCCTTTTCCCGGGAAAGAAATCTCACCCCCCCCGCTTCTGGCTGGCAGATTCAGAGACACTTTCCCCCTGTCAAAACCCGCCCACTCGTAATGGTGCCACCTTTCTCTGGAACCATCCTCACGTGGATTTTTAGGGCCAGCCGGCCCCCCCCAGCCACGGCCCCCGAACACAAACCCCCGCCCCTTTTCCCCGGGAAAAAAACTAAAACCCCCCCCCTGGCTGGAAATTGCGGGGCCACTTGGTATACAAACCCCCCGACTCGACACGGTGCCACCTTTTATCTGGGAACCCCCTCGTATCGTGGTTTTCAGGAGCCCCGGGCCCCCCCAGCCACAGGCCCCCGAACAAAAACACGGCCTTTTCCCTGGAATTAAAACTGACCTGCCCGTCATCTGCTGGGAGATTGCAGGAGCCCCTTTCCTCTACAAACCCCACTGGCACTGGTGCCACATTTTACTGGAACCATCCTGCGTATCGGGATTTTCAGGAGCCCGCCGGCCACTGCCCGCCCAAGCCCCGAACACAACCACGGCCCCCTTTTTCCCCGGCAAAGAAATCCACCCCCCCCCCCTTCTGGCTGGCAGATTGCAGGGGACACTCCCTCTGTCAAACCGCCCACTCGGTAAGGTGCCACCTTTCATCTGGGGGAAACCCTCCTGCTATCTGGATTTTTAGGGGCCAGCCCGGCCACCCCACCACGGCCCCCGAAAACAAACCACGGCCCTTTTCCCCGGCAAACAAAACTAAACCCCCCCTTCTGCTGGGAAAATTGCAGGGGCCACTTGGTACTATCAAACCAGCCCCACCGACACGGGGCCACCTTTCATCTGGAACCCTCCTGCGTATGTTCATTTTAGAGCCCCCGGCCACTCCCAGCCACGGGCCCCCAAAAAAATACTTTCGGCCTTTCCCTGAATTAAAACAGTCGCCCCATCTGGCTGGCGATTCAACCCCCTTGTACTTCAAACCACCCCGACTTGGCACTGCTGCCCCTTTTCATTGGGGAAACCCTCCCGCTATCAGGATTTTTCAGGAGCCGCCGGCCCCTCCCACCCTAATCCCCAAAAAAAATCTACGGGCCCTTCCCGGAATTAAAAACCCACCTCCCCCTCTCTGGCTGCAGATTGCAAACCACTTGGCTCTCTCAAACCAGCCAACTTTCACTGGTGCCACCTTTCACGGGAACCATCCCGCGTATCGTGATTTTTAGGGGCCCCCGGCCACTGCCAACCCAGGCCCCCGAACACAAACCACGGCCCTTTTCCCCGGCAAAGAAACTCACCCGCCCCGCTTCTGGCTGGCAATTGCAGACCACTTTCCCCCTGTCAAAACCCCCCGACTCGGTATGGTGCCACCTTTCTCTGGGAAACCCCCTGCGTATTTTTTGGGGTTTTTAGAGCCAGCCGGGCCCCCCCAGCCACAGGCCCCCACACAAAAACCCCGGGCCCTTTCCCTGGAAAAAACTACCGCCCCTTCGGCTGAATTTCAGGGGCCCCTTGGCCCCCAACCACCCCACCGCACTGGGGCCCCCTTTCATCTGGGAAACCCCCCTGCGTTTTGGATTTTCAGGGGCCAGCCGGCCACTCCCACCCAGGCCCCCAACAAAACCCGGCCCTTTTTCCCCGGAAAAAAACTTCCCCCCCGCTCTGGCTGGCGATTTCAGGAGCCACTTGTATATCAACCACCAAATGACATGGTGCCACCTTTTACTGGGAACCACCCGCGATTTTGGGTTTTCAGGAGCCACCGGGCCCCCCCCAGCCAAGGGCCCCAAACAAAAACTACGCCCTTTTTTCCTGGAATTAAAACGACCTCCCCTCCCTCTGGCTGGCGATTGCAGGACCCCTTGGTTTTCAAACAGCCACTTGGGCCCGTGCCACTTTCACTGGGGAAACCCTCCTGCGTATCGTGGGTTTTCAGGAGCCGCCGCCCCTCCCAGCCACAACCCCAAAAACAACACGGCCTTTTCCTGGAAAAAAACCACCTGCCCATTCTTTGGGCGGCAGATTGCAAACCCCTTGCTCTTCAAACCGCCCAAATTGGATGGGCCACCTTTTACTGGGGAAATCCGCGTACGGATTTTCAGGGCCGCCGGCCCCCCAGCCACGGCCCCCCAACCCAAACCCGGCCCTTTTCCCCGGGAAAGAAAACTCCCCCCCCCTTCTGGCGGCAGATTGCAGGGGCCCCTTGCCCCATCAATCCACCGATCGGCACTGTGCCACCTTTCATCTGGGAACCATCTGCGTATCGTGGATTTTCAGGAGCCCGCCGGCATCCCCACAGCCCCCCAAAAAAAAATACGGCCCCTTTTCCCCGGAAAATAAAAATGACCTGCCCGCACTGTGGCAATTTCAGGAGCCACTTTCCTTATAAACCGCCCGACTGCCCGGGGCCCCTTTCATCTGGGAACCCCCTGCTACGTGGGTTTTCAAGCCACCCCACGCCACCACAGGGCCCCAACACAAAACCACGGCCCCTTTTCCCCGGAAGAAACTCCCCCCCCCGCTTTTGCTGGCAATTGCAGGGGCCACTTGGTAACAAACCACCCGACTCGCCCGGTGCCACCTTTCATCTGGGAACCATCCGCGATTGGGTTTTCAGGGGCCGCCGCACTCCAGCCCCAGGCCCCAAACAAAACTACGCCCCCTTTTTTTTTTGAATTAAAACGACCGCCCATCTCTGGGTGGGAGATTGAGAAACCACTTGGTTATCAAACAACCGACTTGGCATGTGCCCCTTTCATCTGGGGAAACCCTCCTGCGTATTTGGATTTTCAGGGGCCACCGGGCCCCTGCCAGCCACAGGCCCCCAACACAAACCACGGCCCTTTTCCCGGCAAAAAACCCCCCCCCCCTTCTGGCTGGCAATTCAGGAGACACTTCCCCCTTCAACCAGCCCCACCGGAAGGTGCCACCCTTCATCGGGGAAACCCTCCTCATCGTGGGTTTTCGGAGCCACCGGGCCACCCCCAGCCACAGGCCCCCAAAAACAAACTACGCCCCTTTTCCCGGAAATAAACTGACCTTTCCCGTCTCCCCGGGAGATTGCAGGGGCCCTTGCCCCTTCAATCCACCCACTTGGGACTGGGGCCACCTTTTTTCTGGAACCATCCTGCAATGTGGATTTCGGGGCCCCCGGCCCCTCCCACCCCAGGGCCCCCCAACAAACCACGGCCCTTTTCCCCGGAAAAAACTACCCCCCCGCTTTTGGGTGGGAATTTTCAGGAGCACTTCCTCTATCAACCACCCACTCGGAATGGGCCACCTTTCATCGGGAACCATCCGCGTACGGGATTTTCAGAGCCACCGGGACTCCCACACAGGCCCCCCAAAACAAACCCCGGCCTTTTCCCTGCAAACAAAACTACCCCCCCGCTTCTGGCTGGGAGATGGACCACTTCCCCCTGTCAAACCCCCCACCGGTATTGGGGCCCCCTTTCATCTGGAAAACCCCCTGCATTGGATTTTTAGGGGCCACCGGTCACTCCCAGCACAGGCCCCGACACAAACTACCCCTTTTCCCTGGAAGTAAAACTGACTCCCCTCATCGGTTTGGGAGATTGCAGGAGCCACTGCCCCTATCAATCCAGCCGATGGGTTGGGGGCCCCCTTTCATCGGGGGAAACCTCCGGTATCGGGATTTTTAGAGCAGCCGGGCCCCCACCACAGGCCCCGAACACAAACCGGCCCCTTTTCCCTGGAAGAAACTACCCCCCTCTGGCTGGCAATTGCAGGAGCCCCTTCCCCCTATCAACAGCCCGACTCGAATGGGGCCACCTTCATCTGGAACCATCCTGCGTACGTGATTTTCAGGAGCCACCGGGCCCCTCCCACCCAACCCCCCAAAAAAAACACGCCCTTTCCCGGGAAAAAACCACCGCCCTCTTTTGGCTGGCAGATTGCGGGAACCCCTTCCTTCAAACCAGCCCCGGACTGGTGCCCCCCTTCATCTGGGGAAACCCTCCTGCGTATCGTGGGTTTTTAGGAGCCCCCCACTGCCGCCACAGGCCCCCAACAAAACCCCCGGCCTTTTCCCTGGGAAAGAAAACTCACCCGCCCGCTTCTGGCTGGGAGATTTCAGGAACACTTCCCTTATCAAACCAGCCCAACCGGGAATGGGGCCACCTTTCATCGGGAAACCCTCCTGCGTATCGTGGATTTTTAGGAGCCAGCCCCACTCCACCCAGGCCCCCCAAAACAAACCCGCCATTTTTCCCCGGGAAAAAAACTCACCCCCCCGCTTCTGGGTGGGAGATTTCAGGGGCCCCTTCCCTCTTCAAAACCCCCCGACTCGGTACTGGTGCCACCCTTTTATCTGGGGAACCTTTTCCCCTAACGTGGATTTTAGGAGCCGCCGGGCCCCTCCCAACCCAGGGCCCCAAAAAACAAATTTCGGCCCTTTTCCCCGGGAAAAAACGACCTGCCCGTCTCGGCTGGCAGATTTCGGGGCCCCTTCCCCCTATCAACCAGCCCCCTGGCACGGTCCCCTTTCATCTGGGGGAAACCCCCTGCGTATCGTGGGTTTTAGGAGCCACCCCCCACTCCCCGCCACAGGGGCCCCCAAAAAAAACTACGGGCCCTTTTCCCGGAATAAAACAGCCTCCCTCTTGGGGGCAGATGCAGGAACCACTTGGCCCTTTAACCAAACCCAAATGGCCGGTGCCACCCTTTTTTTCTGGGAACCATCCTGCGTATGTGGTTTTCAGAAACCACCGGCCCCTCCCACCACAGGCCCCAAAAAACCAGGCCTTTTTTGGAAAAAACCCCCCCCCCTTCGGCTGGGAGTTGCAGGACCCTTCCCCCTTTAAACCCCCACTGGATTGGGGCCACCTTTCATCTGGGGGCCATCCTGCGTACGTGGATTTCAGGAGCCACCGGGCCCCTCCCAGCCACAGGCCCCAAAAAAAAAAAGGGCCCTTTTCCCCGGAAGAAAACACCCCCGTTCTGGGTGGCAGATTTCAGGAGCCCCTTCCCCCTTTAACCCCCGACTCGGAGGTGCCACTTTCATCTGGGAACCCTCCTGCGTATCGTGATTTTTAGGAGGGCCCCCCC
>NW_026994917.1:0-5067 GCF_028769735.1 Zonotrichia leucophrys gambelii
AGCCGCCCCCCACCTTTCCGAAAAAAACCCCGGGTTCGGGAGGGGGTTTTCCCCGCCAAACCCCGCCCTTCAACAAACCCCCTTTTGGAATTGCGGAAACCCCCCAACCAGCCACCCCCGGGCCCCCCAAAACCCCCTAAACCCCCCCTTCGGCCGGCCAAAACACCCTTTTGGATTACGGGCCCCCCTCGGGAAATTCAGAACCCGGATTCACCCGCCCCAAAAGGGCCCCCAAACACCCCCCATTGGGCGGCCGGAGCCCCAAACAAACCGGATCCAAACCCCACGGCCTTGTTTAAATTTGGGCCCCAAAACGCCCCTTCCCTTTTCCGGAAAACCCAATTTGGGCCCGGCCCATCAACCAACCAAAGGGTTTCCTGGCCACCCCCCTTTTGCCCCGGTTTCAGAAACCCCCCCACCCCCCCAAAACCATTCCCGGCCCCTTTTTCCCCGCCACCAGCCCATAAAACCCCCTGGGGGAAACTATGCCCCGGCGCGTTCAACAGCCCAAACCACCACGGCCCCCCTAAAAACCTTTTTGGAACAACAGCCCACAGCCCGAAACCCGGCCCCTTCTTAAAAACCGCCCTTGGGTTGGCACCCTACACGCCCCAACCCCGGGCCCCTAAAACCACCGCCCCAAATTTCGGCATCCCATCAAACCGCCCAAACCCTTATTACTGGAAAAACCGCCCTTGGCGCATTTCAGGCCCTGCCACCCCGCCCCTCCACCGGCCCCCCCAACGGGTTTTGGGGAACCCATCCCGCCGGCCGGGAACCTTTTTAAAATCCGGCCGGTTTGGCCCTTCGGGGCCCGCTTTTTAAAAACCACCCCCCCCGACAAACCCTTTTTTAAACACCGCCCCGGGGGCCCTTTGGACCCCAAAATTTCCGGGCCCCCCCCAAACCCCCAAAAGGGCCCCCAAAAGACAGGCCCCCAAAGGGTTCCGGGAAAAACCGCCCTTCCCGGGGGTTTACGGGGCCCTTTCCAATAAAGACCGCCCCTTCGGAACCCCCCAAAACCCCGCCCCGCCCCCCGGAAAATCCGGGATTCCCAAACCCACTCCCCCCCCCCTTCCTTTTTACATTAATCCAATTTTTGGGAACGACCCCCCCAAAACCCGCCCCGGGAAACCCCAAAAAGCTTTTGGATTTAAAGGGCCCCCCCCCCAAACCCCTGTCCCCAAAAACTCAAACATTCAGGGCCCCCCATCACCAAGGCCCCAAAACCGGCCCCCAATTTTCCGGCCCCCCCGCCCAAAAATTGGCCTTCCCAAAAACCGCCTTCCCTGGGCCCTTCGGGCCCCCCAACCGCCCGGCCGGGACAACAGGGCCCCCCAAAAACAGGGCCCCCGCAACAACCCCCCCCCCAAAAGGCCCTTCCCCCCCCCCTTTTTAAACAGGGGACTTTCCCCAAACCCCTCGGCCCCCAAAAACCCCCTTTGAATTAGGACCCTTCCCCAGCCCAACACTGGCCCTTTAACCAAAATCCTTAACTTCAGAAAGGGGTCCCAAAACCCCCCCAATTTCCCCCCAAAAACCCCGCCCTTCCGGAAGAAGCCCCTCCAAAACCCCCCCGGCCTTCTAAAATCCCACCGGATTTGGGGGCCCCCCTTTCCCACCACGGCCTTCCCCTTCCGACCCCCCTTTTGGAAAAGGCCTCCCCGCAACAAGGGGCCCCTTTCCATTAACCCCTTCTGGTAAAAGGGCCCCCGGAACCCCCACCCCCCGCCCCCCAAACCCCCCTTTTTGGGGGGGCCACTCCCCCCCAACCACGCCCTTTCCTAACCAACCCCTTTGGGCCCGGGCCTCCCAATTCCCCCAAACCCCCTTCCCCAAAAGGACCCAAACCCCGCTTTTTCCCCAAAACCCCGCGCCGGAAACATTTTCGGGAAACAAACCCCCTGGATTTGGGCCCCCCAACCGCCCGAAAACCGCCCCTCAAACCCCCCGGGGCCCCCCCCACCCATCCCCCCTGCAGGGCCCGGGAAAACTCCGATGGATTCAACCCCTAACCGCCCCAAAAGGGGCCCCCTAAATTTTAAAAAACCCCCCAATCACCGCCCAAACCCGGCCACCGGAAAATTTTTCCCCCCCGGTTGGGATTTGGACACCTATCGACCCCAACCCGGCCCCGCAGGCCCCCCGCCCTTTTTGGGAAACCCCAAAAAAGGGCCCTTCCCGTAAGTCCCCCCAGGGGGCCCCCCAACCCCCGGGAAACCCCCGGCCCCGCAACACCCAACCCCCCCCCCCCAAAAACCCGCCCTTCCCGGTAAACCCTCCTTAAATCCCTTAACCCCCGGACCCGCATTTTAAACCCCCTTTCCCGGAAAACCCCCCCGCAACAACACCCCCCTTCCGCAACCACCCCCAAAGCGATGTGTTCCCAACGGCCCCGCCCCAAACCCAAACCCCCCCCCCGGAAAAAAACCGCCCTTTCCCCAAAGGAAAACTACCGCCCGGGAAAACGGCCCTTTCTATTAGGACCGGCCCTAACCCCTTAAAAACTTTTTCCAAAAAACCGCCAAAAAACCCCCCCACAACCCCACCCGGCTTTGAAACCCCTCCCATCCGCCCCCCCCCCCCCCCCCCCCCCCCCCCCCCCCCCCCCCCCCCCCCCCCCCCCCCCCCCCCCCCCCCCCCCCCCCCCCCCCCCCCCCCCCCCCCCCCCCCCCCCCCCCCCCCCCCCCCCCCCCCCCCCCCCCCCCCCCCCCCCCCCCCCCCCCCCCCCCCCCCCCCCCCCCCCCCCCCCCCCCCCCCCCCCCCCCCCCCCCCCCCCCCCCCCCCCCCCCCCCCCCCCCCCCCCCCCCCCCCCCCCCCCCCCCCCCCCCCCCCCCCCCCCCCCCCCCCCCCCCCCCCCCCCCCCCCCCCCCCCCCCCCCCCCCCCCCCCCCCCCCCCCCCCCCCCCCCCCCCCCCCCCCCCCCCCCCCCCCCCCCCCCCCCCCCCCCCCCCCCCCCGGATTTTCAGGAGCCAGCCGGCCACTCCCAGCCACAGGCCCCCAACACAAACACGGCCCTTTTCCCTGGAATAAAACTGACTGCCGTCATCTGGCTGGCAGATTGCAGGAGCCCTTGCCTCTATCCATCCAGCCCGACTTGGCACTGGTGCCACCTTTCATCTGGGAACCATCCTGCGTATCGTGGATTTTCAGGAGCCAGCCGGCCACTCCCAGCCACAGGCCCCCGAACACAAACCACGGCCCTTTTCCCTGGCAAACAAAAACCACCCGCCCCGCTTCTGGCTGGCAGATTGCAGGAGCCACTTCCCCTATCAAACCAGCCCGACTCGGCACTGGGCCACCTTTCATCTGGGAACCATCCTGCGTATGTGGATTTTCCCGGAGCCAGCCGGCCACTCCCACCACAGGCCCCCGAACACAAACCACGGCCCCTTTTTCCCCGGGAAAAAAAAAACCCCCCCATCTTTGGGTGGGAGATTGCAGGAACCCCCCTTTTCTATCAAACCACCCGAAATTGGCACTGGGGGCCACCTTTTTATTGGGAACCATCCTGTTTTTCGTGGATTTTCAGGGCCAGCCGGCCACTCCCAGCCAAAAGGCCCCCGAACCAAACCACGGCCCCTTTTCCCCCGGGAAAAAAACTCACCCCCCCCGCTTGGGGGTGGCAGATTGCAGGACCCCTTCCCACTATCAAACCAGCCGGGCCCCGGCAAAATGGTGCCACCCCTTTTATCTGGGAACCATCCTGCGTATCTGGATTTTCCCGGGGCCGGGCCCGGGCCCCTTTCCCCGCCACAGGCCCCCAAACAAAACTACCCCTTTTCCCCGGAAAAAACGACCCCCCTCTCGGCTGGCAATTGAGGGAGCCACTTGCCTCTATCAAAAAAGCCCGAAATTGGCAAATGGGCCACCTTTCATCTGGGAACCATCCTTTCTATCGTGGAATTTTTTGGAGCCAGCCCGGGCCCTCCCGCCACAGGCCCCCGAACACAAACCACGGCCCTTTTTTTGGGAAAAAAAATTTTTCCGCCCCCTTTTGGCTGGCAGATTGCAAAAGGGGCCACTTTCCCCAAACAAACCAGCCCCATTGGCACTGGGGGCCACCTTTTCGGGGGCCCCTCCGCGAAAGTGGGTTTTCAGGGCCAGCCGGCCCCTCCCAGCCAACCCCCAAAAAAACCAAAGGGCCCTTTTTCCCGGAAAAAACTACCCCCCCTTCCCGGCCCGGAATTGAAAGGGCCACTTGGTTTATCAAAAAAGCCCAAATCGGAAAATGGTGCCCCCTTTCCCTCCCGGGGAAACCCCCTGCGTATCGTGGATTTTCAGGGGCCAGCCCCCCACTCCCGCCACAGGCCCCCCAAAAACAAACCACGGGCCCTTTTTCCCCGGAATTTAAAAAATACCCGCCCCCTTCTGGCTGGAGATTGCAGGAAAAAACTTGGCCCCTTCAAACCGCCCAAATTGGCACTGGTGCCACCTTTCATCTGGGAACCATCCTGCTTTTCGTGGATTTTTTTTGGGGCCAGCCGGGCCCCTCCCAGCCACAGGGCCCCCCAACACAAACCCCGGCCCCCTTTTCCCCGGCAAAAAACGACCGCCCCCCTCTTGGGGTGGCAGATTGCGGAGCCACCCCTTGTTTTATCCCCAAACCCAGCCCGACTCGGACTGGTGCCACCTTTCCTCTGGGAACCATCCTGGGGTATCGGGGTTTTCCCGGAGCCACCGGCCCTCCCAACCCCAGGCCCCAAACAAAAACTACCCCTTTTCCCTGGGAAAAAAAAACTACCGCCCCTTCTGGCTGGCAGATTGGGAGGAACCCCTTCCTTTTATCAAAACCCGCCAAATTGGCCCGGTGCCACCCTTTTATCTGGGAACCAACCTGCGTATTGTGGGTTTTTAGGGGCCCCGCCGGCCACTCCCACCACAGGCCCCCCAAAAACAAAAACCCGGCCCCTTTTTCCCCGGGAAAAAAAACCAAACCCCCCGTTTTCTGGCTGGCAGATTGAGGGGCCCCTTCCTCTATCAAACCACCCGGGGCTTGGCACGGTTTCCACCTTTCATCTGGGAACCTCCTGCAATTGTGGATTTTTTTAGGAGCCAGCCCCCACTC
>NW_026994918.1:0-5065 GCF_028769735.1 Zonotrichia leucophrys gambelii
ACTAAAGGGCCCTTTCCCCGGAATAAAACTACCTTTCCCATCACTGGCTGGGAGATTGCAAGCCATTGGTAAAAAAACGCCCCCTTCACTGGTGCCACCTTTCATTGGGGGCCATCCGCTAACGGGATTTTTAGAGCCAGCCGCACTCCCGCCACACCCCCAAAAAAAAACACGGGCCTTTTCCCCAAATAAAACGACTTCCCTCATCTGGCTGCAGATTCAGAGCCACTTGCCTCATCAACCAGCCCGACTCGGGCCCGTGCCACCTTTCATCTGGGGAAACCTCCCGCGTATCGTGGATTTTCAGGAGCCAGCCCCCACTCCCAGCCAAGGCCCCCGAACACAGACCCGGCCCTTTCCCTGCAAAGAAAATCACCCCCCCGCTTCTGGGTGGCAGATTGCAGGAGCACTTCCCTCTACAAACCACCTGACCGGTACTGGTGCCCACCTTTTTCTGGGAACCATCCCGCTACCCTATTTTCAGGACCAGCCGGCACTCCCCGCCCCAGGCCCCCGAACACAAACCCGGCCCTTTTTCCCTGGGAAAGAAAACTCACCGCCCCGCTTCTGCTGCCCGATTGCAGGGGCCACTTTCCTCTTCAAACCCCCGATCGGGCCCGTGCCCCCTTTCTCTGGGGAACCCTCCTCGTACGTGGATTTTTAGGGGCCAGCCGGCCCCTCCCAGCCACAGGGCCCCCCAAAAACCCAAAACCCCGGCCCCTTTTTCCCCGGAAATTAAAACCACCGCCCCCTTCTGGCTGGGAGATTCGGGGCCACTTGCCTCATCAAACCACCCGACTTGGGACGCTGCCACCTTGGGTCTGGGGGCCATCCTCGTATTGTGGATTTTCAGGGGCCAGCCGGGCCCCCCCAGCCACAAGTCCCCAAAAAGAGTCTACGGGCCCTTTTTTCCCCGGAATAAAAGGACCCGCCCGTCACTGGGTGGGAGATTTCAGGCCACTTGGGAATATCAAACCTCCCCCTCTTGGGACGGGGCCACCCTTTATCGGAACCATCCGCGTATCGTGGTTTTTTAGGGGCCAGCCGGCCACCCCACCAAGCCCCCGAACCAAACCCCCCTTTTCCCTGGAAGAAAACTACCGCCCGCCTGGCTGCAGATTGCAGGAGACTTGCCTTTATTAACCACCCGATCGGCACTGGGCCACCTTCATCTGGGGAAACCTCCCGGTATCTGGATTTTCAAGCCCCCGCCACCCAGCCACAGCCCCAAACAAACCGGGGCCCCTTTTCCCCCGGAAAAAAAACTTACCCCCCTCCCCGGCGGGAATTTTCAGGAGCCATTTTCCTCTATCAACCACCCACTTGGCACTGGTGCCACCTTTCGGAACCATCCTGCTATGTGGGTTTTTAGGAGCCACCCCACTCCCACCACAATCCCCAAAAAAACACGGCCCCCTTTTCCCCGGAAAAAAATTCCCCCTTCTCGGGCAATGCGACCCCTTGTAATCCAACCCCCAAATTGGGCCCGGTCCACCTTTCTGGGGCCATCCTGCAAAGGGATTTTTAGGGCCAGCCGCCACTCCCCCACAGCCCCCAAAAAAACCACGGCCCTTTTCCTGGAAAAAAAACTCCCCCCCCCCTTCTGGCGCAATGCAGGAGGAAATTGGTTACAAACCCCCACTTGGCACTGTGCCACCTTTCTCGGGGAAACCCTCCGGGGTATCGGGATTTTTAAAGGGCCACCGGCCCTCCCCACGGCCCCAAAAACAAAAACGGCCCTTTTCCCTGAAGAAAACACCCGCCCTCTGGGTGGCAGATTGCAGGAAACTTGCTCTATCAACCCGCCCGCCGGGGACTGGGGGCCCCCTTTTTCTGGAACCATCCGCGTATCGGGATTTTAGGGGCCACGGGCCCCTCCCACCCCAGGCCCCCCAAAAACAAACCACGGCCCTTTTCCCTGGAAAAAAAACTACCCCCGCTCGGCTGCAGATTGCAGGGCCCCTTTTCCTCATCAACCACCCACTTGGCACTGGGGCCACCTTTCTGGGACCATCCGCTATTGTGGATTTCGGAGCCACCGGCCACCCCACCACAATCCCCAAAAAAACACGGCCCTTTTCCGGAAAAAAAACCCCCCCATTTTCCCCTGGCCCGCAGCAGCCTTTTTAAAACCCCCAAATTGGCACTGTGCCACCTTTTCTTTGGGCCCCGCTATGTGGGGTTTTTTAGGGGCCAGCCGGCCACTCCCAGCCACAACCCAAAAAACCACGGGGCCCCTTTTCCCGGAAGTAAAACTGAACCCGCCCCTCGGCGGGGAATTTTCAGAGCCACTTGTTATCAACCCCCACTGGCACGGTGCCACCTTTTTATCTGGGGAAACCCCCGCTATGTGGGTTTTCAGGGGCCAGCCGCCACTCCCAGGGCCAAACCCCCCCCGGGGGCCCCCCCCCTAAAAAACCCCCCCAACAAACCAACGGCCCCCATTTTTCCTTTTTGGGGAAGGGTAAAAAAAAAAAGCCCTTTTCCCCCTCCCCCCCCTTTTTGGGTGGGAATTGCAGGGGGCCACTTGCCTCTATCAAACCACCCCCCTCGCACGGGGGGGCCCCCTTTTTTTCTGGGAACCCTCCTTATCGGGATTTTCAGAGCCCCCCCACCCCACCACAGGGCCCCCCCAAAAACCCAAAAAAAAAGGCCCTTTTTTCCCTGGAAAAAACCACCGCCCCTTGGGGTGGGAGATTGCAGGAGCCACCCCCTTTTTCAACCAGCCCCCACTTGGACGTGCCACCTTTTCTGGGGCCATCCGGTAAATTTGGGTTTTCAGGGGCCAGCCGCCCCTCCCAGCCCAGCCCCCAAAAAAACCGGCCCTTTTCCCTGGAATAAAAAAACCCCCCCTTTTTCTGGGAGATTGCAGGAGCCCCTTTCTATCAAAACCACCCGACTTGGCCGTCCACTTTCATCTGGAACCATCCTGCGTTCGTGGGTTTTCAGGAGCCAGCCGCATTTCCCCCCACAGCCCCCAAAAAAAACAAGGCCCTTTCCGGAAAAAACCACCCCCCTTGGCTGCAGAGAGCCCCTTGTTATCAAACCCCCACGGCACTGGCCACCTTTCTGGGAACCTCCGCGTATGGGATTTCAAAAACCACCGCCCCCCCACCCCCCCCCCAAGGCCCCCAAAAAAACCACGGCCCCCTTTTCCCCGGAATAAAAAGACCGCCCCTCTGGGTGCAGATTTTTAGAGCCCCTGTTATCAACCCCCCCACTTGCACTGGGCACCTTTTTCTGGGAACCCTCCGCGTATTTATTTTCAGGGCCACCCCACTCCCAGCCACAGCCCCAAAACCACGGGCCCCCTTTTCCGGAAAAAAAACCGCCCCCCTTTTGGCTGGAAAATTCAGGACCCTTTTATCAAAAACCCCCTCGCATGGTGCCACCCTTTCATCTGGGAAAAAATCCTGGTTATCGTGGATTTCAGGACCGCCGGCCACCCCACCACGGCCCCAAAAAACCAAAACCCGCCCTTTTCCCCCAAAAAAAAAATACCGCCCCTTCTGGCTGAGATTCAGGACCCTTCCCTTCAAACCCGCCCACCGCACTGGTCCACCTTTCATCTGGGAAACCTTCCCGGGTTCGGATTTCAGGAACCCCGGGCCCCTCCCACCCAGGCCCCCAAAAAAAAAACCCCCCTTTTTTCCCCGGAAAAAAACTACCGCCCCCTTCTGGCTGCGATTTCAGGACCATTGTCTATAAAAAAACCCGACGGCACTGGGGCAAATTTTTCGGGGCCATCCTGCATGTGATTTTTAGGACCAGCCGGGCCCCTCCCACCCAGGGCCCCAAAAAAAACAGGCCCCTTTTCCCCGAAAAAAAAAAATTTTCCCTTTTTGCTGGAATTTCAGAGCCCCCTTTTCAAACCCCCACTTGGGACTGGTCCCCTTTCCTGGAAACCCTCCTGGTATTTTATTTTAGGAGCCACCCCACCCCGCCACAGGCCCAAAAAAAAAAAACGGGCCCTTTTCCCCGGGGGTTTTAAAAGCCTGCCCTCTCTGGCTGGCAATTTCGAGCACTTTTACAACCGCCCCTGGGGACTGTGCCACCTTTCGGAACCACCCTAGTGGGTTTTTAGACCACCCCACTCCGCCCCAAGCCCCCCCCAAACAAACCACGGCCCCTTTTTCCCCGGAAGAAAAAACCCGCCCCCCTCTGGCCTTTGGGAATTCAGGAGAAATTTTATCAAACCCCCCACTGGACGGTGCCACCTTTCATCTGGGAACCATCCTGCGTTTCGGGATTTTCAGGACCAGCCGGGCCCCTCCCAGCCACAGCCCCCCAAAACCAAACCACGGGCCCTTTTTCCCCGGAAAAAACCACCCCCCCTTCTGGCGGCAGATTTCAGGAGCCATTGCCTCTATCAAACCAGCCCCTTGGGAGCCCTCCACCTTGGGGCTGGGGGCCATCCCGATTTGGATTTTTTAGGGCCAGCCGCCACCCCAGCCACAAACCCCAAAAAACTACGGCCCTTTCCCCGGGAAATAAAAAGCCTGCCCCTCTGGGGCAATTTTACAAACTTGGGAATATCAAACCTCCCAACTTGGGACGGTGCCACCTTTCATCGGAACCATCCTGCGTATCGGGATTTTCAGGAGCCAGCGCCCCCCAGCCACAGCCCCAAAAAACCAGGCCCCCTTTTTCCCCGGAAAAACTACCCCTCCTTTTGGCTGGCGATTGCAGGACCATTGCCCTATCAAACCAGCCCACTGGCACTGGGCCACCTTTCACTGGGAAACCATCCTGCGTATGTGGGTTTTCAGGACCACCGGGCCCCTCCCCGCCACACCCCCAAAAAACCCGGCCCTTTTCCTGGAAAAAAACTACCCGCCCCCTTTCGGCTGGCAATTTAGGGGCCACTTTTATCAAAACCCCCACTGGCACGGGGCCCCCTTTTATCTGGAACCTCCTTTATTGGGTTTCAGGACCACCGCCCCTCCCACCACAGCCCCCAACAAAAACACGGCCCTTTTCCCCGGAATAAAACGACTGCCCTCATCTGGGTGGAGATTGCAGGGGCCCCTGTTATCAAAACCCGCTTGCATGGTCCACCTTTCAT
>NW_026994919.1:0-5064 GCF_028769735.1 Zonotrichia leucophrys gambelii
CCCTCTGCTGAATTGCAGGACCATGTTATAACAGCACTTGGCATGGCACTTATCGGACATCGTATCGGGATTTTCAGGAGCCAGCCGCCACTCCCGCCACAGGCCCCAAACACACGCCTTTCTGGAAAACTACCCGCTTCTGGGGCAATTGCAGAGCCCTTGCTCTATCAACCAGCCATTGGCACTGGTGCCACCTTCTGGGAACCATCCTGCTATCGTGGATTTTCAGGAGCCAGCCGGCCCTCCAGCACAGCCCAACAACACGGCCTTTTCCCTGGAAAAACTACCGCCTCTGGCTGGCAATTGCAGACCATTGCTCTATCAACCAGCCACTGCACTGGTGCACCTTTCATCTGGGAACCTCCTGCGTATCGTGGATTTTCAGGAGCCAGCCGGCCCTCCAGCCACAGCCCCAAAAACACGGCCCTTTTCCCTGGAATAAATGACTGCCCTCTCTGGCTGGCAATTGCAGCCACTTCTTATCAACGCCCGACTGGACTGTGCACTTTCATCTGGAACCATCTGGTATCGTATTTTCAGGGCCGCCGGCCACCCAGCCACAGCCCAACAAAACACGGCCTTTCCCTGGAAAAACACCCTTGGTGGAGATTGCGGACCCTTCTCTTCACAGCCGACGCCTGTGCACTTTCTTGAACCATCTGGTAGTGATTCAGGGCAGCGGCACCACCACAGCCCAAAAACACGGCCTTCCTGAATAAATGACCCCTTCTGCTGGCAGATTGCAGGCATTGTATCAACAGCACTGCATGTGCACTTCATCTGAATCTGCGTATTGATTTCAGGAGCAGCGCACTCCACACACCCCACAAACAGGCCTTTCCCTGAAAAACTACCCCTTGCTGCAGATTGCAGCTTCTATAACCACGATGCACTGCCCTTTTCTGGACCATCGTATGTGTTTTAGGCCAGCGCCTCCAGCACAGCCCAAAAAACAGCTTTCTGAAAAAACTACGCCCTGGCTGGCGATGCAGACCACTTTATACGCATGCACTGTGCACCTTTTCTGGAACCATCCTGGTATGTGGATTTCAGAGCCACGCCATCCAGCCGCCAAAACACGGCTTCCCTGGAAGAAAACTACCCCGTATTGGCTGGCAGATTGCAGGAGCCACTTCCTCTATCAACCAGCCGACTGGCACTGGTGCCACCTTTCATCTGGGAACCATCCTGCGTATCGTGGATTTTCAGGAGCCAGCCGGCCACTCCAGCCACAGGCCCCCGAACACAAAACGGCCTTTTCCCTGGAAGTAAAACTGACCTGCCGTCATCTGGCTGGCAGATTGCAGGAGCACTTGCCTCTATCAACCAGCCCGACTGGCACTGGTGCCACCTTTCATCTGGGAACCATCCTGCGTATCGTGGATTTTCAGGAGCCAGCCGGCCACTCCCAGCCACAGGCCCCCGAAACAAACCACGGCCCTTTCCCTGGCAAACAAAACTAACCCCCCGCTTCTGGCTGGCAGATTGCAGGAGCCACTTGCCTCTATCAAACCAGCCGACTGCACTGGTGCCACTTTCATCTGGGAACCATCCTGCGTATGTGGATTTTCAGGGCCAGCCGGCCACTCCCAGCCACAGGTCCCCAAAAAAATCTACGGCCCTTTTCCCTGGAATTAAAACTGACCTGCCCCTCATCTGGCTGGCACATTGCAGGAGCCACTTGGTATATCAAACATGCCCGACTTGGCACTGGTGCCACCTTTCATCTGGGAACCATCCTGCGTATCGTGGATTTTCAGGAGCCAGCCGGCCACTCCCAGCCACAGCCCCAAACAAAACACGGCCCTTTTCCCTGGCAAAGAAAACTCACCCGCCCGCTTCTGGCTGGCAGATTGCAGAGCCACTTGCTCTATCAAACCAGCCGACTCGGCACTGGTGCCACCTTTCATCTGGGAACCATCCTGCGTATCGTGGATTTTCAGGAGCCAGCCGGCCACTCCCAGCCACAGGCCCCAAACAAACACGGCCCTTTTCCCTGGAATAAAACTGACCTGCCCTTCTGGCTGGCAGATTGCAGGAGCCACTTGCCTCTATCAAACCAGCCCACTGGCACTGGTGCCCCTTTCATCTGGGAACCATCCTGCGTATCGTGGATTTGAGCAGCCGGCCACTCCCAGCCACAGGCCCCCAACAACCACGGCCTTTTCCTGGAACAAAACTCACTGCCCGCTTGCTGAATTGCAGGCCATTCTATACAGCCCGCACGTCCATTCATGGAACCATCCTGTATGGATTTTCAGCCACGCCCCCACACGCCAAAACCGCCTTCCGAAAATACCGCCTTGCTGAGATGAGGACCCTTATCACCCCCCGAGTGCCTTTCATCTGGCCATGCGTATCTGGATTTTAGGAGCCAGCGGCACTCCCAGCACAGGCCCCGAACACAAACACGGCCTTTTCCTGAAAAACTACCTGCCCTCTGGCTGGAGATTGCAGAGCCATTGCTCTATCAAACAGCCCGACTGGCACTGGTGCACCTTTCATCTGGGAACCATCCTGGTATGTGGATTTTCAGAGCCAGCGGCACTCCCAGCCACAGGCCCAACACAAACACGGCCCTTTTCCCTGGAAAAAAACCTGCTTCTGGCTGGCAGATTGCAGGAGCCACTTGCCTCTATCACCAGCCCGACTGGCATGGTGCCACCTTTTCTGGGACCATCCCGTATGTGGATTTTCAGGAGCGCCGGCCACTCCCAGCCACAGCCCAAAAACACGGCCTTTTCCCTGGAATAAAATGACCTGCCCTTCTGGCGGCAATGCAGGCCCTTGGTATATCAAACGCCACGCATGTGCCCCTTCATCTGGGAACATCCGTATGTGGATTTTCAGGAGCCAGCGCCACTCAGCCACAGGCCCCGAACACAACACGGCCTTTTCCTGGAAGTAAAACTGACCTGCCGTCTCTGGTGCAGATTGCAGGACCACTTGCCTCTACAACAGCCGTGCATGGTGCACCTTCCTGGACATCTGTACGTGTTTCAGGAGCAGCGCCACCAGCCAAGGCCAAAAACACGCCCTTTTCTGGAAAAACTACCGCCGTCTGTGGAGATTGCAGGACCATTCTTATCACCAGCCGACTGGATGGTGCACCTTCATTGGGACCATCGCGTATCGATTTTCGAGCAGCCGGCCACTCCGCCAAGCCCGACACAAACCCGGCCTTTTCCCTGGAAACAACACCCCGCTTTGGCTGAGATTGCGAGCACTCTATCAAAAGCCCGACCGCATGTCCTTATCTGGGACCTCTGGTATGTGTTCGGAGCCAGCGGCACCCAGCAGCCCCAAAAACTAGCTTTTCGGAAAATGACTGCCTCTCTGGCTGGAATGGAGCCACTTCTTATAACCCATGCACGGTGCCTTGGGAACTCGTATGTGGTTTTAGGACCAGCGGCCCAGCAAGGCCCCAAAACAGGCCTTTCCTGAAAATCTGCCTTCTGGCTGAGATTGCAGAGCATTCTATCAACACCACGCAGGTGCCACTTCTTGGAACCATCTGGTATCGTGATTTTCAGGAGCCCCGCCACCCACACAGGCCAACAAAAGCTTCCGAATAAAACACTGCTCTGGTGCAGTTGAGACTCTCTATACCAGCCGACTCACTGTGCACCTTTCTGGACCTCTGTAGATTTTCAGGAGCCAGCCGGCCACTCCCAGCCACAGGCCCCCGAACACAAACACGGCCCTTTTCCCTGGAAGAAAACTACCTGCCCCGTTCTGGCTGGCAGATTGCAGGAGCCACTTGCCTCTATCAAACCAGCCCGACTCGGCACTGGTGCCACCTTTCATCTGGGAACCATCCTGCGTATCGTGGATTTTCAGGAGCCAGCGGCCACTCCCAGCACAGGCCCCGAAACAAACTACGGCCCTTTTCCCTGGAAAAAACTACCGCCCGCTCTGGCTGGCAGATTGCAGGAGACACTTGCCTCTATCAACCAGCCCGACTCGCACTGGTGCCACCTTTCATCTGGGAACCATCCTGCGTATCGTGGATTTTCAGGAGCAGCCGGCCACTCCCAGCCACAGGCCCCAAAAAAACTACGGCCCTTTCCCTGGAAGTAAAACTGACCTGCCATCATCTGGCTGGCAGATTGCAGGAGCCACTTGTATTCAAACCGCCCAACTTGGCACTGGTGCCACCTTTCATCTGGAACCATCTGCGTATCGTGGATTTTCAGGAGCAGCCGGCCACTCCCAGCCACAGGCCCCCGAACACAAACCACGGCCTTTTCCCTGGAAGAAACTACCTGCCCTTTGGCTGCAGATTGCAGGAGCACTTCCTCTATCAAACCACCGACTCGGCACTGGTGCACTTTCATTGGGAACCATCCTGCGTATCGTGGATTTTCAGGAGCCAGCGGCCACCCCAGCCACAGGCCCCCAAACAAACTACGGCCCTTTTCCCTGGAAGAAAACTGACCGCCCTCATCTGGCTGGCAGATTGCAGGAGCCACTTGTCTATCAACCGCCCGCCACCTTTCATCTGGGAACCATCCTGTGTATCGTGGATTTTCAGGAGCCAGCCGGCCACTCAGCCACAGGCCCCAAACACAAACTACGGCCCTTTTCCCTGGAAGTAAAACTGACCTGCCCGTCATCTGGCTGGCAGATTGCAGGAGCCACTTCCCTCTATCAATCCAGCCCGACTCGGTACTGGTGCCACTTTTCATCTGGGAACCATCCTGCGTATCGTGGATTTTCAGGAGCCAGCCGGCCACTCCAGCCACAGGCCCCCAACACAAACCACGGCCCTTTTCCCTGGCAAAAAAACTCACCCGCCCCGCTTCTGGCTGGCAGATTGCAGGAGCCACTTGCCTCTATCAAACCAGCCCGACGCGGCACTGGTGCCACCTTTCATCTGGGAACCATCCTGCGTATCATGGATTTTCAGGAGCCAGCCGGCCACTCCCAGCCACAGGCCCCGAACAATAACTACGGCCCTTTTCCTGGAAGTAAAACTGACCTGCCCCGTCATCTGGCTGGCAGATTGCAGAGCCACTTGCCTCTATCAATCCAGCCCGACTCGGCACTGGTGCCACCTTTCAT
>NW_026994920.1:0-5055 GCF_028769735.1 Zonotrichia leucophrys gambelii
CCCCCAAAACAAACACGGCCCTTCCAATAAAACGACTGCCTCCTCGGCAATTCAAGCACTTGTTCAACAGCCCACTCGACTGGTGCCCCTTCTTGGAACACCTGTTCGTGATTCAGGAGCCACCGGCACTCCCGCCACAGGCCCAAACAACCACGGCTTTTCCCTGGAAGAAAACTACCGCCCCTCGCTGCGATGCAGAGCCATCCTCTTCAATCCAGCCCACGGCACGTGCCACCTCATCTGACCTCCTTACGTGGTTTTCAGGCCACGCACTCCCAGCCACCCAACACAAACACGGCCTTTCCTGGAAAAAAACTCACCGCCCGTTCTGGCTGGCAGATTGCAGGAGCCACTTGCCTCTATCAACCAGCCCGACTTGGCACTGGTGCCACCTTTCATCTGGGAACCATCCTGCGTATCGTGGATTTTCAGGAGCCAGCGGCACTCCAGCCACGGCCCAAACACAACACGGCCCTTTCCCGAAGAAACTACCGCCCTTCTGGCTGGCAGATTGCAGACACTCTCTATCAAACAGCCACTGGCACGGTGCACCTTTCATCTGGAACCATCTGCGTATCGTGATTTTCAGGAGCCAGCCGGCCATCCCAGCCACAGCCCCAACAAAAACCACGGCCTTTCCCTGGAAAAACTACCCCCGCTCTGCTGGCAGATTGCAGGAGCCACTTCCTTATCAACAGCCCGACTCGGCACTGGTGCCACCTTTCTCTGGGAACCATCTGCGTATCGTGGATTTTCGGAGCAGCGCCACTCCCAGCCACAGGCCCAACAAAACACGCCCTTTTCCCTGGAAAAAAACTACCCGCCCGCTTTGGCTGGCAATTGCAGGAGCCACTTCCCTATCAACCAGCCCGACTTGATGGTGCCACCTTTCATTGGGAACCATCCTGGTATGTGGATTTTCAGGAGCCAGCCGGCCACTCCAGCACAGGCCCAACACAAACACGGCCCTTTCCCTGGAAAAAACTACCCCGCTCTGGCTGGAGATTGAGGACACTTCTCTATCAACCACCCGACTGCACTGGTGCCACCTTCATCTGGGAACCATCTGCGTATCGTGGATTTTCAGGAGCCAGCCGCACTCCCAGCACAGGCCCAAACACAACGGCCCTTTTCCCTGGAATAAAACTACCTGCCCGTTCTGGCTGGCAGATTGCAGGACACTTGCCTCTATCAAACCAGCCCACTGGCACTGGTGCCACCTTTCATCTGGGAACCATCCTGCTATCGTGGATTTTCAGAGCCAGCCGGCCACTCCCAGCACAGCCCCCAAAAACACGGCCCTTTCCCGGAAGTAAAACTGACCGCCCCATCTGGCTGGCAGATTGCAGAGCCACTTGCTTATCAAACAGCCCACTCGGCACTGGTGCCACTTTCATCTGGGAACCATCCTGCGTATCGTGGATTTTCAGAGCCAGCCGCCACTCCAGCCACAGGCCCCCAACACAAACCACGGCCTTTTCCCTGGAAAAAACTACCCCCGCTTTGGCTGGAGATTGCAGGAGCCACTTCCTCTATCAACCAGCCGACTCGGACTGGTGCCACCTTTCATTGGGAACCATCCTGCGTATCGTGGATTTTCAGGAGCCAGCCGCACTCCAGCCACAGGCCCCAACACAAACCACGGCCCTTTTCCCTGGAAAAAAACACCGCCCGCTTCTGGCTGGCAGATTGCAGAGCCACTTCCTCTATCAAACCACCCGACTTGGCACTGGTGCCACCTTTCATCTGGGAACCATCTGCTATCGTGGATTTTCAGGAGCAGCCGGCCACTCCCAGCACAGGCCCCAAACACAAACACGGCCCTTTTCCTGAATAAAACTACCTGCCCTCTCTGGCTGGCAGATTGCAGGAGCACTTCTCTACAAACCAGCCCGATGGCACTGGTGCCACCTTTCATCTGGGAACCATCTGCGTATCGTGGATTTTCGGAGCCAGCCGGCCACTCCCAGCCACAGGCCCCAACACAACCACGGCCCTTTTCCTGGAAAAAATACCGCCCGCTCTGGCTGGCAGATTGCAGGAGCCACTTGCCTCTATCAATCCAGCCGACTCGGCACTGGTGCCACCTTTCATCGGGAACCATCCTGGATCGTGGATTTTCAGGAGCCAGCGGCCACTCCAGCACAGGCCCAAACAAACCGCCCTTTTCCCTGGAAAAACACCGCCCGTTCTGCTGGCAGATTGCAGGAGCACTCCTCTATCAACAGCCCGACTGGCATGGGCCACCTTTCATCTGGAACACCTGCGTATCGTGGATTTTCAGGAGCCAGCGCCACTCCCAGCCACAGCCCAAACAAACCACGGCCCTTTCCCTGGAAAAACTACCGCCCGCTTGGCTGGCAGATTGCAGAGCCACTTCCTATCAACAGCCCGACTCGACTGGTGCCACTTTCAGGAACCATCCTGCGTATCGTGATTTTCAGGAGCAGCCGGCACTCCCAGCCACAGGCCCCAACAAAACCACGCCTTTTCCCTGGAAAAACTCCCGCCCGTTTGGCTGGCAGATTGCAGGAGCCACTTCCTCTATCAAACCAGCCCGACTCGGCACTGGTGCCACCTTTCATCTGGGAACCATCCTGCGTATCGTGGATTTTCAGGAGCCAGCCGCCACTCCCGCCACAGGCCCCCAACACAAACCACGGCCCTTTTCCCTGGAAAAAACTACCGCCCGCTCTGGCTGGCAGATTGCAGGAGCCACTTCCCTATCAAACCAGCCGACTCGGCACTGGTGCCACCTTTCATCTGGAACCATCCTGCGTATCGTGGATTTTCAGGAGCCAGCCGGCCACTCCCAGCCACAGGCCCCCAAACAAAACCACGGCCCTTTCCCTGGAAAAAAACTACCGCCCGTTCTGGCTGGCAGATTGCAGGAGCACTTGCCTCTATCAATCCAGCCGACTGCACTGGTGCCACCTTTCATCTGGGAACCATCCTGCGTATCGTGGATTTTCAGAGCCAGCCGGCCACTCCCAGCCACAGGCCCCCAAACAAACCACGGCCCTTTCCCTGGAAAAAACTCACCGCCCGCTTCTGGCTGGAGATTGCAGAGCCACTTGCTCTATCAACCAGCCCGACTGCACTGTGCCACCTTTCATCTGGGAACCATCCTGCGTATCGTGGATTTCAGGAGCCAGCGCCACTCCGCACGCCCCAAAAAACGGCCCTTTTCCCTGGAATAAAACTGACCTGCCCATTCTGGCTGCAGATTGCAGGAACATTGGCTCTTCAACCAGCCCACTTGGCACTGGTGCACCTTTCATCTGGGAACCATCCTGCGTATCGTGGATTTTCAGGCCCAGCCACAGCCCCCGAACACAAACCACGGCCCTTTCCCCGGAATAAAACTGACCTCCCGTCATCTGGCTGGCAGATTGCAGGAGCCACTTGCCCTATAACAAAGCCTGACTCGGCAGGTGCCACCTTTCATCTGGGAACCATCCTGCGTATCGTGGATTTTCAGGAGCCAGCCGGCCACTCCAGCCACAGCCCCCGAACACAAACCACGGCCCTTTTCCCTGGCAAACAAAACTCACCCGCCCGCTTCTGGCTGCAGATTGCAGGAGCACTTGCCTCTATCAACCAGCCCGACTGCACTGGTGCCACCTTTCATCTGGGAACCATCCTGCGTATCGTGATTTCAGGAGCCAGCCGGCCCCTCCCGCCAAAAGCCCCAAAACAATCACGGCCCTTTCCCCGGAATTAAAACTAAACCTGCCCTCATCTGGGTGGCAATTTTCAGACCACTTGCTCTTCAACCCACCGCTCGGACGGTGCCACCTTTCATCTGGGAACCATCCCCGCGTATCGTGGATTTTCAGGAGCCAGCCGGCCACTCCCAGCCACAGGCCCCAAACAAAACAAAGGCCCTTTTCCCGAAGTAAAAAATGACCTGCCCGTCATCTGGGTGGCAATTGCAGGAGCCACTTGCTCTATCAACCCCCCAAATGGCACTGGTGCCACCTTTCATCTGGAACCATCCTGCTATCGTGGATTTTCAGAGGCCAGCCGGCCCTCCCAGCCACAGGCCCCCCAACACAAACCACGGCCCCTTTTTCCCGGAAAAAACTACCCCCGCATTTTGGCTGGAGATTGCAGGAGCCACTTTCCTCTACAAACCCGCCCCACTTGGCACTGGTGCCACCTTTCATCTGGGAACCTCCTGCGTATCGTGGATTTCAGGAGCCAGCCGGCCACTCCCAGCCACAGGCCCCCGAACACAACCACGGCCCTTTTCCCTGGAAGTAAAAACTGACCTGCCCTCATCTGGCTGGCAGATTGCAGAGCCACTTGCCTCTATCAATCCAGCCGACTCGGGACTGGTGCCACCTTTTATCTGGGAACCATCCTGCGTATCGTGGATTTTCAGGACCAGCCGGCCACTCCCCCACAGGCCCCGAACACAAACCACGGCCCCTTTTCCCTGGAAAAAAACCACCCCCCCATCTGGCTGGCCGATTGCAGGAGACACTTCCCTCTATCAATCCACCCGACTGGCCCCTTTTTTTTGGTGCCCCTTTCATCTGGAACCATCCTGCTATCGTGGATTTTCAGGACCAGCGCCACTCCAGCCCCAGCCCCCAAACAAACTACGGCCCTTCCCCGGAATAAAACTACCTGCCCTCATCTGCTGGCAATTGCAGGAGCCACTGTATATCCCAAAACCGCCCACTTGGGCACTGGTGCCACCTTTCATCTTGGAACCACCTCGTACGTGGATTTTCAGAGCCACCGCCACTCCACCCACACACCCCCAAAAACAAAACCCCGGCCCTTTTCCCGGAAAAAACCCTCCCCCCTCTCTGCTGGCAGATTGCAGGACCACTTGCCTCTAACAATCCAGCCCGACCTGGCACTGGTGCCCTTTTTTCTGGAACCATCCTGCATCGTGGATTTTCAGGAGCCACCCCACTCCCCCCACGGGGCCCCCCCCAAACAAAAAACCCCCCCTTTTCCCTGGAAAAAAACTAACCCCCCCCGTTCTGGGGGGGAATTCAGGAAAACTTCCCCTTCAAAACCCGCCCAACTTTTGGGACC
>NW_026994921.1:0-5052 GCF_028769735.1 Zonotrichia leucophrys gambelii
CACCGTTTCGTAATGACCCCCTTTTCGCAGCGACCCTGCCTACCCTGTGTCACTATGACCATCCTTGGATTCAGGAGCCAGCCCAGCCACGGCCGTCACTTCCTACCCCGTCGGATTTCAGACCCGCCCTCGCAAGCCCCCAACAACACCCTTCCCGGAACCCTCTTGATTCGACCTCCTCTATCATCCAGCACTGCGGCCCTCAGAACCATCCGCACGTTTCGAAGAACCCCCCACCCCCCGACACAACGCTCCCGAAAAACGCCCCCGCGATGGGCCACTTTATTGAACATCCTCTGGATTTTCGGGACCACCCAGATTCCCACACTCGCCCCCGAACAAAACTTCCCGCAACTGCAGATGCCCTCATTCAACACTTCCCACGCGACTGTGCCACCTTCATCTGGAACCCCTCGTATCGTGTTTTCAGAGCCAGCCGCCACTCCCAGCCACAGCCCCAAAAAACACGCCTTCCTGAAGAAAACTGACCTGCCCTCTCTGGCTGCAGATTGCAGACCACTTGCTTATCAACCCACTCCACTTCATTGACCTTTCATTGGATTCGCGGGATTCAGCCAGCCGCCAACCACCACGGCCCCACAAAACTACGGCCCTTTTCCCTGGAAGTAAAACTGACCTGCCCGTCATCTGGCTGGCAGATTGCAGGAGCCACTTGCCTCTAATCAAACCAGCCCGACTCGGCACTGGTGCCACCTTTCATCTGGGAACCATCCTGCGTATCGTGGATTTTCAGGAGCCAGCCGGCCACTCCCAGCCACAGGCCCCCGAACACAAACCACGGCCCTTTTCCCTGGAAATCAAACCGCCCTGCCCGCATTCTGGCTGGCAGATTGCAGGAGCCACTTGCCTCTATCAATACCAGCCCGACTGGCACTGGTGCCACCTTTCATCTGGGAACCATCCTGCGTATGTGGATTTTCAGGAGCCAGCCGGCCACTCCCAGCCACAAATCCCCAAAACAAACTACGGCCCTTTCCCTGGAATAAAACTGACCTGCCCATCTTCTGGCTGGCAGATTGCAGGAGCCACTTGCTACTATCAAACCAGCCCGACTTGGCACTGGTGCCACCTTTCATCTGGGAACCATCCTGCGTATCGTGGATTTTCAGGAGCCAGCCGGCCACTCCCAGCCACAGGCCCCAAACAAACTACGGCCCTTTTCCCTGGAATAAAACTGACCTGCCCACTCTGCTGGCAGATTGCAGGAGCCACTTGCTACTATCAAACCAGCCCGACTTGGCACTGGTGCCACCTTTTCTGGGACCATCCGCGTATGTGGATTTTCAGGAGCCAGCCGGCCACTCCCAGCCACAGCCCCCAAAAACAACTACGGCCCTTTTCCCTGGAAGTAAAACTGACCTGCCCATCTCTGGCTGGCAATTGCAGGAGCCACTTGGTCTATCAAACCAGCCGAACTTGGCACTGGTGCCACCTTTCATCTGGGAACCATCCTGCGTATCGTGGATTTTCAGGAGCCAGCCGGCCACTCCCAGCCACAGGCCCCCGAACACAAACCACGGCCCTTTTCCCTGGCAAAGAAAACTCACCCGCCCCGCTCTGGCTGGCAGATTGCAGGAGCCACTTGCCTCTATCAAACCAGCCCGACTCGGCACTGGTGCCACCTTTCATCTGGGAACCATCCTGCGTATTGTGGATTTTCAGGAGCCAGCCGGCCACTCCCAGCCACAGGCCCCCGAACACAAACCACGGCCCTTTTCCCTGGCAAACTAAACTCACCCGCCCCGCCTCTGCTGGCAGATTGCAGGAGCACTTCCTCTATCAAACCAGCCTGACTTGCACTGGTGCCACCTTGGTCTGGGAGCCATCCTGTGTATTGTGGATTTTCAGGAGCCAGCGGCCACTCCCAGCCACAGTCCCCAAAAAAAACTACGGCCCTTTTCCCTGGAATAAAACTGACCTGCCCATCATCTGGCTGGCAAGATTGCAGGAGCCACTTGCCTCTATCAACCAGCCCGACTTGGCACTGTGCCACCTTTCATCTGGGAACCATCCGCGTATCGTGGATTTTCAGGAGCCAGCGCGCCACTCCCAGCCACAGGCCCCCGACACACAAACCACGGCCCTTTTCCCTGGAAAAAAACTCACCCGCCCCGTCTCTGGCTGGCAGATTGCAGGAGCCACTTGCCTCTATCAAACCAGCCCGACTCGGCACTGGTGCCACCTTTCATCTGGGAACCATCCTGCGTATCATGGATTTTCAGGAGCCAGCCGGCCACTCCCAGCCACAGGCCCCAAAACTCAAACTACGGCCCTTTTCCCTGGAAGTAAAACTGACCTGCCCGTCATGTGGCTGGCAGATTGCTGGAGCCACTTGCCTCTATCAATCCAGAACGACTTGGCACTGGTGCCACCTTTCATCTGGGAACCATCCTGCGTATCGTGGATTTTCAGGAGCCAGCCGGCCACTCCCAGCCACAGGCCCCCAAACAAATACTACGGCCCTTTATCCTGGAATTAAAACAGACCTGCCCATCTTCTGGCTGGCAGATTGCAGGAGCCACTTGGTACTATCAAACCAGCCCGACTTGGCACTGCAGCCACTTTTCATCTGGGAACCATCCTGCGTATCGTGGATTTTCAGGAGCCAGCCGGCCACTCCCAGCCACAGGCCCCGAACACAAACCACGGCCCTTTTCCCTGGCAAAGAAAACTCACCCGCCCCGCTTCTGGCAGGCAGATTGCAGGAGCCACTTCCCTCTATCAAACCAGCCTGACTCGGCACTGGTGCCACCTTTCATCTGGGAACCATCCTGCGTATTGTGGATTTTCAGGAGCCAGCCGGCCACTCCCAGCCACAAGTCCCCAAAAACAATCTACGGCCCTTTTCCCTGGAAGTAAAACTGACCTGCCCATCATCTGGCTGGCAGATTGCAGCAGCCACTTGGTTCGTATCAAACTAGCCCACTTGGCACTGGCGCCACCTTTCATCTGGGAACCATCCTGCGTATCGTGGATTTTCAGGAGCCAGCCGGCCACTCCCAGCCACAGGTCCCCAAACAAATACTACGGCCCTTTTCCCTGGAATTAAAACTGACCTGCCCATCATCTGGCTGGCAGATTGCAGGACCACTTCCTCTATCAAACCAGCCTGACTTGGCACTGGTGCCACCTTTGTCTGGGAACCATCCAGCGTATGTGGATTTTCAGGGCCGCCGGCCACTCCCAGCACAAGTCCCCAAAAACAATCCACGGTCCTTTTCCCTGGAAGTAAACTGACCTGCCCATCATCTGGCTGGCAGATTGCAGGAGCCACTTGCCTCTATCAAACCAGCCCACTTGGCACTGGTGCCACCTTTCATCTGGGAACCATCCTCGTATCGTGGATTTTCAGGACCAGCCGCCACTCCAGCCACAGGCCCCGAACACAAACCACGGCCCTTTTCCCTGGCAAAAAAACTCACCCGCCCCGTTTCTGGCTGGCAGATTGCAGGAGCCACTTGGTCTATCAACCAGCCCGACTTCGGCACTGGTGCCACCTTTCATCTGGGAACCATCCTGCGTATCGTGGATTTTCAGGAGCCAGCCGGCCACTCCCAGCCACAGGCCCCCAAAAACAAACACGGCCCTTTCCCTGGAATAAAACTGACCTGCCCTCTTCTGGCTGGCAGATTGCAGGAGCCACTTGCCTCTATCAAATCAGCCCGACTTGGCACTGGTGCCACCTTTCTGGGAACCATCCTGTGTATGTGGATTTTCAGGAGCCAGCCGCCACTCCCAGCCACAGGTCCCCAAAACAAATCTACGGCCCTTTTCCCTGGAATTAAAACTGACCTGCCCATCTCTGGCTGGCAGATTGCAGGACCACTTCCTCTATCAAACCAGCCCGACTTGGCACTGGTGCCACCTTTCATCTGGGAACCATCCGCGTATCGTGGATTTTCAGGAGCCAGCCGGCCACTCCCAGCCACAGTCCCCAAAAAACATACGGTCCTTTTCCCTGGAAGTTAAAACTGACCTGCCCATTATCTGGCTGGCAGATTGCAGAGCCACTTGGCTCTATCAAACAGCCCACTCGGCATGGTGCCACCTTTCATCTGGGAACCATCCTGCGTATCGTGGATTTTCAGGAGCCAGCCGGCCACTCCCAGCCACAGGCCCCCAAAACAAACTACGGCCCTTTTCCTGGAAAAAAACTACCCCCCCCCCCCCCCCTTCTGGTGGAGATTTCAGGAAACCCTTCTCTTAAACCACCAAGGCTGGGCCCCTTTCACTGGGAACCACCGCTATGTGGTTTTCAGGGGCCCCCCGGCCCCCTCCCCCACAGGCCCCCAAAAAACCCCCCCTTTTTCCCCGGAAAAAACTCCCCCCCTTGGCGGCAATTGCAGGACCCCCTTTTATCAAACCGCCCGCTGGACTGGGGCCACCTTTCAGGGAACCATCCCGCGTATGTGGGGTTTTTAGGGCCAGGGGCCCCCCCAGCCAAGCCCCCAAAACAAACTCGGCCCTTTTCCCCGGAAAAAAACGACCCCCACTTTGGGTGGCAATTGCAGGACCACTTGTTTCAAAACCCGCCCAAATTGGACTGGTGCCACCTTTTTGGGAAACCCTCTGCGAGTGATTTTCAGGAGCCCGCCGGCCCCTCCAGCCACGGCCCCAAAAACAAACTACGGCCCCTTTCCCCCGAAAAAACGTCCCATCTTTGGGGCAATTGCGAACCATTGGTTTCAAACCCGCCCCCCTGACGGCCACCCTTTTATTGGGGAAACCCTCCTGGTATCGTGGGTTTTCAGGAGCCACCGGCCCCCCCAGCCACAGGCCCCCAAAAAAACCGGCCCCTTTTTCCCGGAAGTAAAACTGCCGCCCATCTTTGGGTGGGCAGATTGCAGGCCACTTGCTCTTCAAACCCCCCAAAATTGGGACTGGCCCCCATCTGGGGAACCCCTCCGGGTATGGGATTTTCAGAGCCAGCCGGGGCCCCTCCCCGCCACAGGCCCGAACAAAAAACCAGGCCCTTTTTTCCGGAAGAAAAAAACCCCCCCCCTGGCTGGCAGATTGCAGGGCACTTCCTCT
>NW_026994922.1:0-5051 GCF_028769735.1 Zonotrichia leucophrys gambelii
CTGCGTATCGTGCTTTCAGGAGCCACGGCCATTTTAGCCACAGCCCCCACACAAAACACCCTTCCCTTACACAGAAAAAGTCGCCCGCTCTGTGGCAATTGCAGGGCACTTGCCCTTCAATCCACCCCGATCGGCACTGGTGCACCTTTCATCTGGGAACATCCTGGTATCGTGGATTTTCAGACAGCGCCATCCGACAGGCCCCAAACAAACCACGGCCTTTTCCTGAAAAAATAAACCTTCGCTAGTGCAGATGGAGCCACTGCCCATCATTCCAGCCTACTCGACTGTGCACCTTCATCTGGGAACCCCTGTATCTGTTTTCGAGCCCCGCCCCACCACGCCCAAACAAACCACGGCCTTTCCTGGCAAGAAAACTCCCCCCTCTGCTGGCAGATTCACCCTTGCCTCTACAAACCACCGATCGACTGGCACCTTTTCTGGACCTCTCGTTCTGATTTTCAGGCCGCGCACCCACACCCAAAAAAACGCCTCTAAAACTACTCTTGATGCAGCCATATACAACCCCACGATTCACTTTCATCTGGAACCTGTATTGATTTCAGGGCACCCATCACACCCCCAACAACACGCCTTTCTGAAAACTACGCCCCTTTCAGATTGCAACATGTCTCAACACCATCATGTGCCACTTTATTGGAACCTCTGCTATGGGTTTTCAAGCCACCGCCCTCCCACCACGGCCAACAAACAGCTTTTCCTAAAACCCCGTTTGGTGCATTGAAGCCACTTGCCTCTATCAACCCCGATGCATTCCTTTCATTGGAACCCCGCTATGTGATTTTCAGAGCACCGCCACCACACAGCCACAAAACACGCTTTCTGGAAAAAAACTAAGTTCTTGAATTGCAGGAGCACTTATCAAAGCATGGCTGTCCCTTTCTGGGCATCTGTATGGATTTTAGCCACGCCTCCACCAACCCAAAAACACCTTTCCGAAGTAAGACTCCCCTTGCAATTGCACACTTGTATCAACCGCACATGGCATTTCATCTGAACCGCGTATCTGGTTTTCAGGACAGCGCCTCGCCCCCAACACAACACGCTTTTCCGAAAACTACCCGTCTGCTTTGAGACACTCTTACAACCACCCATGGTCACCTTTCTGGAACCTCTGTATCTGATTTAGGAGCAGCGCACTCCCAACAGCCGAAAACGCCTTTCCTCAAACAATCCCCCTTGGTGCGATTCAGACCACTCCTTATCAACGCACTCGCATGGTGCATTTCATTGGACCATCCATTGGATTTTCAGACAGCATCAGCAAGCCAAAAACACGCCTTTCTAAAAAAACTACCGCCGCTCTGGCAATTGCGCCATTCCCTATCACACCCGACTGCATGTGCCTTTATGACTCTGTAGGAAGGCCAGCCGGCCACTCCCACCACAGGCCCCAAACAAATACGCCTTTTCCCTGAATAAAACTGACCTCCCTCTCTGGCTGCAATTGAGACCACTTGCCTCTACAACCACCCGACTGCACTGGTGCCACTTTCATTGGAACATCCTGCTATCGTGATTTTCAGGAGCCAGCGGCCACTCCCACCACAGGCCCCGAACACAAACCACGGCCCTTCCCTGGCAAACAAAATCACCCCCCGCATTGGCTGCAGATTGCAGGAGCACTTCCCCTATCAACCAGCCGACTCGGCACTGTGCCACTTTCATTGGACCATCTGGTATCGTGGATTTAGGAGCAGCGGCCACTCCCACCACAGCCCAAACACAAACCACGGCCTTTTCCCTGGCAAAAAATACCCCCTCTGCTGGCAGATTGCAGACCACTTGCCTCTATCAACCACCGATCGCACTGGTGCCCCTTTCATCTGGAACCATCCTCGTATGTGGATTTTAGAGCCACGCACTCCACCACAGGCCCCAAACAAAACTACGGCCTTTCCCTGAATAAAACTGACTGCCCATCTGGCTGCAGATTGCAGACCACTTGCCTCATCAAACCAGCCCGACTGGCACTGTGCACTTCATCTGGAACCTCCTGATGTGGTTTCAGGAGCCAGCCGGCCCACTCCCAGCCACAGGCCCCGAACACAAACACGGCCCTTTTCCCTGGCAAACAAAAACTCACCCCCCGCTTCTGGCTGGGAGATTGCAGGAGCCACTTGCCTCTATCAAACCAGCCCGACTGGCACTGGTGCCACCTTCATCTGGGAACCATCCTGCGTATCGTGGATTTTCAGGAGCCAGCCGGCCACTCCCAGCCACAGGTCCCCAAACAAAACTACGGCCTTTTCCCTGGAATAAAACTGACCTGCCCATCTTCTGGCTGGCAGATTGCAGGAGCCACTTGCCTCTATCAAACCAGCCCGACTTGGCACTGGGGCCACCTTTCATCTGGGAACCATCTGTGTATCGTGGATTTTCAGGAGCCAGCCGGCCACTCCCAGCCACAGGCCCCCGAACACAAACCACGGCCCTTTTCCCTGGAAGTAAACTGACCTGCCCGTCATCTGGCTGGCAGATTGCAGAGCCACTTGCCTCTATCAATCCAGCCCGACTTGGCACTGGTGCCACCTTTCATCTGGGAACATTCCTGCGTATCGTGGATTTTCAGGAGCCAGCCGGCCACTCCCAGCCACAGGCCCCCGAACACAAACCACGGCCCTTTTCCCTGCAAAAAAACTACCGCCCCGTCTCTGGCTGGCAGATTGTCAGGAGCCATTTGCCTCTATCAAACCAGCCCGACTCTGCACTGGTGCCACCTTTCATCTGGAACCATCCTGCGTATGGGATTTTCAGGAGCCAGCCGGCCACTCCAGCCACAGCCCCCAAACAAACCACGGCCCTTTTCCCTGGAAATAAAACTGACCTGCCCACTTCTGGCTGGCAGATTGCAGGAACCACTTGGCTCTCATCAAACCAGCCGACTCTTGGCACTGTGCCACCTTTCATCTGGAACCATCCTGCGTATCGTGGATTTTCAGGAGCCAGCCACCACTCCCAGCCACAGGCCCCAACACAAACCACGGCCCTTTTCCCTGGCAAAGAAAAGTCACCCGCCCCGTCATCTGGCTGGCAGATTGCAGGAGACACTTCCCTCTATCAAACCAGCCTGACTCGACACTGGTGCCAACTTTCATCTGGGATCCATCCTGCGTATCGTGGATTTTCAGGAGCCAGCCGGCCACTCCCAGCCACAGGCCCCCGAACACAAACCACGGCCCTTTTCCCGGCAAACAAAACTCACCCGCCCCTTTCTGGCTGGCAGATTGCAGGAGCCACTTCCTCTATCAATCCAGCCGTCTTGGCACTGGTGCCACCTTTCATCTGGAACCATCCTGCGTACGTGGATTTTGAGGAGCCAGCCCCACTCCCAGCCACAGGCCCCAAACAAATACTACGGCCCTTTTCCCTGGAATTAAAACTGACCTGCCCGTCATCTGGCTGGCAGATTGCAGGAGACACTTGCCTCTATCAAACCAGCCCGACTCGGCACTGGTGCCACCTTTCATCTGGGAAGCATCCTGCATATAGTGGATTTTCAGGAGCCAGACGGCCACTCCCAGCCACAAGTCCCCAAAAATATTCTACGGCCCTTTTTCCTGGAAGTAAAACTGACCTGCCCGTCATCTGGCTGGCAGATTGCAGCAGCCAATTGGTAATATCAAACCTTCCCAACTTGGCACTGGTGCCACCTTTCATCTGGGAACCATCCTGCGTATCATGGATATTCAGAAGCCAGCCGGCCACTCCCAGCCACAGGCCCCCGAACACAAACCACGGCCCTTTTCCCTGGCAAAGAAAACTCACCCACCCCGCTTCTGGCTGGCAGATTGCAGGAGCCACTTCCCTCTATCAAACCAGCCTGAGTCGGTACTGGTGCCACCTTTCATCTGGGCACCATCCTGTGTATCGTGGATTTTCAGGAGCCAGGCAGCCACTCCTAGCCACAGGTCCCCAAACTAATACTACGCCCCTTTTCCCTGGAATTAAAACTGACCTGCCCATCATCTGGCTGGCAGATTGCAGGAGCCACTTGCCTCTATCAAACCAGCCCGACTCGGCACTGGTGCCACCTTTCATCTGGGAACCATCCTGCGTATCGTGGATTTTCAGGAGCCAGCCGGCCACTCCCAGCCACAGGCCCCCGAACACAAACCACGGTCCTTTTCCCTGGCAAACAAAACTTACCACCCCGCTTCTGGCTGGCAGATTGCAGAGCCACTTCCCTATCAAACCAGCCCGACTCGGCACTGGTGCACCTTTCATCGGAACCATCCTCGTATTGTGGATTTTCAGGAGCCAGCCGCCACTCCCAGCCACAGGCCCCCAAAAAACCACGGCCTTTTCCCTGGAAGTAAAACTGACCTGCCCATCTCTGGCTGGCAGATTGCAGGAGCCACTTCCTCTATAAACCAGCCCGACTTGCACTGGTGCCACCTTTTCATCTGGAACCATCCTGCGTATCGTGGATTTTCAGACCAGCCGCCACTCCCAGCCACAGGCCCCCAAACACAAACTACGGCCCTTTTCCCTGGAAGTAAACTGACCTGCCCATCTCTGGCTGGCAGATTGCAGAGCCACTTGCCTCTATCAATCCAGCCCGATTCGGCACTGGTGCCACCTTTCATCTGGAACCATCTGCGTATCGTGGATTTTCAGGAGCCAGCCGCCACTCCCAGCCACAGGCCCCCGAACACAAACCACGGCCCTCTTTCCCTGCAAAAAAACTCCCCGCCCGCTTCTGGCTGGCAGATTGCAAGCCACTTCCCTCTAACAAACCAGCCCGACCGCACTGGTGCCACCTTTCATCTGGGAACCATCCTGCGTATCGTGGATTTTCAGGAGCCAGCCGGCCACTCCCAGCCACAGGCCCCCAAACACAAACCACGCCCTTTTCCCTGGAAGTAAAACTGACCTGCCCTCATCTGGCTGGCAGATTGCAGGAGCCACTTGCCTCTATCAATCCAGCCCGACTGCATTGTGCCACCTTCATCTGGGAACCATCCTGCGTGATTGTGGATTTTCAGGAGCCAGCCGCCACTCCCAGCCCACAAGTCCCCAAATAACCA
>NW_026994923.1:0-5050 GCF_028769735.1 Zonotrichia leucophrys gambelii
TACTGTACCTTTCTCGCAATTCTATCTCACAACAAAATTAATACATAAATAATTAACTGACACTAAAACTCACCACACTCATCAATACATTACCTAAGAAATCCCAGGATCTGAAAAATCTTAAAAACAAACCAAAACAACTACAAAGCCATATTAAACCTTTTGCCAAAGTTTCTCTGATTTTCTGAAGTACCCAGTAAAGGCTGTTTTGTTCTTCTGTGCCCCTCAGAATCTCTTGTATTGGTATTTCTCCAGGGAGTCCAACTCAGAGGACACAAACAACTGTAATTCCTTTTAAATGTCTCCTTGAGCGAGTTTTTTAGTGGATGGGGGCTAGGGCTTGTCTGTCCTGCTTGGCACAGCCCAGGCAGGGCTTTCCCAGCCACATTCCACACTCCATTTCCCAGCTGGAGCTGCTGCTGCCTCTGAGTTGTGCTGCCCCAGCCCCAGGGACGCTCTCCTTGTCTGCCCATTCCCCCACGGTCTCTGGGCAGGGATGGCCTAGTGGGGGCTGCTGACATCCTCAGCACCTTGGAGGCTGCTGCTGAATTTTCCTGCTCCAGGGGCTTGTTCAGCCTTCAGCTCTTCCGTGCAGGAATTCAGTGTCCCACGGCTCATTAACATTGAGAACACCTTAACAAGCCAAGACTCTGGGAATAATTTGATTAAAGTGTTCAAACCTTTTGTGGTTAATTTGACAGATTTCAGTAATGTGTTCAAAGTGAATGCATTATATTTAAAAAGACAGTGAGAAAACATTCTTTAGGTCCTGTTTTAAGATTTTTTCCTGTTCATGAATCAATATGTGCAGTCCCCAATTGTCAGTGAATCCAAGTACCTCCTCGTGCAGTCTGAATAGATATGAAAATCAAGACCCTTCATGGCTGACAATCAATCAGACTCTGTCCCTACCCCCACCCCACCATTTCCCCCATCCAAGCCCTGGCACTCAGAGCAGCCTTGTGCAAATCTGAGCTCCCTCCAGCCCAGGCTGCACCTGCAGCTTTCAGCTCCTTGGCTCCAAGTCCCACCGGCTTTCCTTGGAGAAGGAGCTGCCCAAGACACAGAGGGATGTTCATTTCTTGCCAGCCAACAAAGCCAAGGGAAGGCACAGCTCCATGAAATGCAAAAGTCATTCTTCTCCCTGACTCTGCCCTGCACTTGAGCCCCACAGCCTGTCCTGTTTCCTTCATCCCTGCATTGCCAGGGACTCTCTGGGACAAGGGAGCTCTGCTCTGGCTATGGAGGGAGGTCCAAGTGCAGCCCTGGAGTGGGATGAGCTGAGGACCACAACTCACCAGTTTTATGTCCTTTGCGGGGCAAGAACTGCTGAAACTCCAAGTCACAGAAAGTTTCTCTTTATGGCCAACAGACCATAATTTAACAGGACACAATTCAATATCAAATAACGCTCTTCCCTGAGCTATGTGCAATATCCCAGAAGCACCTGATGAGTCCACCATCCACAGGTGATTTCCATACTAATAATAATTTCTGACAAATGGGGCTCTGTGATGGATATAAACACAATTAAGTTTTTGTATCAGGATACTTGTCCTGGAGTGGGGGCAAAACAGCTCAAACAATTCCTGATTTGCAAAGCTGCCAGTGGTGGATAGAAAAAGGGGTCAGGCTGCTCTTGGTGTTGAGGAAATGCTGAAACCAGCCTGACTCATTTCATCTCCTCATGCCCTGGCTGATCTCCCCTCTTTCCCCTTCCACCCATTGGCTTTTGTCTCCCTCCAGCCCCCTGTGAAGAGCCTGGCTCTGTGTTCTCCATCCCCTCCTCACTGGCACTGCCAGGCTGGGATGAGGAGCCCCTCAGCCTTCCCTGCTCCGGGCTGGACCAGCCCAGCTCCCTCAGCCTCTGCTCACAGCCCAGGGGCTCCAGCCCCACCTTGGAGGCCCTTCCCAGACCCTGCTCCAGCTGCCAGACATCTTTCCTGCCCTGAGGAACCCAACCCAGGCCACAGTGACCTGGATAATCCCTGTCCTTGATGTCCTGGTCACACACCCTGGCCCCTTGTCCCCTGTCAGGCTCTGGGCTGGTGGATCCTGTGGAACATCCTTTGGTGGAGGCTGTGGCTCCAGGTGGGCCGGGGGATCCCGGGGGACAGGGACCCTGCTGGGCATGAAAAGCATTGGACTTGTTGGGAGAAGCTGTGAGGGGGAGCTGGGGAAGAGTGACCAACCCAGTGACCTGACACAGCCCTGCTGGGATGTCACACAGCCCCTCTGTGATGTCACAGCCTGCTCTGTGAGGTCACAGACCGCTGCTCTATGATGTCACAGACACAGCTGGTGTCTGATGTCACAGCCAACTCTGTGATGTCAAATCTCTGACTGGTGATGTCACAGTTGGATCTGTGATGTCACAGACGCAATCTGTGATGTCATAGCTGATCAAAGACCTCACATGACCCACTCTGTGATGTCATAGCCGACCCTGTCACCTCATGTTACCAGATGATAAATTGTCTCCACCAGGTGAGCTGACACCTGGAGCTTGTTTTCCACAACCCCAGGCCTATGGAAACCACACAGTGCCCATTGTGTAAGAAGGGGAACTGGAAGTTCAGCAGCCTCAGTGTCCTGCCAGCTCAGCCAGGCCCATGGGAACACTGGGGTCCCTGACCACCTGGGACCACTACAGAGACCCCCTGGAAAGAACAATCACTCCTGGGATGGATCCAGAATGTTGTGGCCAGCAGGAGCAGGGCAGGGATTCTTCCCCTGTCCTTGGGGGCACTGTCTGGTCCAGCACCTCGAGTGCTGTGTCCAGTTCTGGCCCTTCGAGTTTAAGAAGGACATGGAGGGCCTGGAGCGTGTCCAGAGAAGGGCAACAAGGCTAGAGAGGGCTGGAACACAAGTTCTGTGAGGAGTGGCTGAGGGAGCTGCTGGGGTTGTTTATCCTGGAGAAGAGGAGGCCCAGGGGAGACAAGGCAGTGTCAGGGCACAGGTTGGACTTGATGATCTCCATGGCCTGTTCCACCCTTGCTGATTCTGGGATTCTCTGAAACCAACCTTGGAGCAGTTGCAGGAGGAGCCCTGGGCCTCCTCTTCAGAAGCTCCAGCAGCCCAGGTCCCTCAGGTTCTCCTGCCAGCTCCAAAGCCCATCCTGTCAGTCCTGCTGAGCCTCTGCAGCTCCTCCTCACTGCCCAGAACAGGGAGCCCCAGAGGCAGACACAGCAGCCCAGATGTGCCCCCCTGGCCTGGGGTGCCTCTGGCAAGGGAGCAGCACCAGGCACTGCAGGAGCCTGCAGACAATTCCTGCAGCACTTGTAGGATGATCCTGCTGCCCAAGGGACGTTCCTGTGGTGCCAGGTCAGGAACTGCAATGGGGAGTGGGGCCAGAGAGGAAAGGGCAAACAGGGATGGGCTGTTTGCAGGGAAGGGAACAGGGGTGGGCAATGGGAAGACATTTGTATCAAGAAGAGGAAAGAAAGCAAAGGTGAAGCCAAGGAAATGCTGAGGGCAGTTTGGGGGTGGCTGCCAGGCAGCCCTGGCTCTGAGCAACAGCGTCTGCAGTGGGACAGGAAACTCCCAGTTCATAGGAACAAACTTTCTGGCTGACTGCAGAGGCCAGGACAAAGCTTAGTGGTTTCCCTGGTATCCCCCAGCCCTTTCTGGCCCCAGGGGCTGATGGCATTTGTGCTCCCTCAGGTTCATGTCCCCACACCAACAGCATGGGGGTGCTCCCCCTGCTGTGTGCAATGCAAACAGGGGCTGCTGAGCCAGTGCTGCCGTGTCTGTGCCTGCAAGGATGGGGCACCTGTGTGAGCTGGGGAGAGGCCAGGGCTGCAGAGGGGGGATGTTGTTGGCAGCTCCATGAGGACGCTCTGGGACGCTGCCCTGGGCTGTCCAGTGCACTGGGGATGGATCAGCCCCTGCTCTGCTGCTCCTTCCCGTCTGCCCCAGGGCCCTTGCAGAGCCCCAGCCATGCTGTTTGCCCCCAGCCTGCCCACGGCCAGCCTGGGGCTGCTCACGGGGCTTTTCTGTGCTGAGCATTGGCCTGGGCGTGTTCTTGAGAGAACCTGGGCAAGGAGCCTGGAGCCCCCAGGCCCTGGGCTGAGGCGTCAGCACTGCCCCAGCAGTGCCCATGGCCTGTCCCTGCTGCCACCCCGGCACTGCCACCCCCAGGGCTGTGCCCGGCCCCGAGAGCACTCAGGCCCTGCAGCAACACCAGGGCCACCAGGGCAGCGGGGCAGGGCCACGGCAGCAGCAGTGGCAACACCAAGGGCTGCTGCTGCTGGGCACAGCTGCTGGGCCAGCACTGATCTGCCCCCAGCTCTGCACACAGACATTGCTGCTGCAGCTCCCCAGAAGGCAACAAAAGGGCAGAAAAGTTCTGCAGTCTTCTGCAGAAAACTTTGTTGAGAGAGATCGTCATTTCATTTAAAGGCACCAACAGCACATCCCCTCTCTGCGACAGTCTGTGGCCACAGGCATGGTGGAGAGGAACAAAATGACCAATGAAACAAAAAATGACATTTCTTTTTGGACAATAGGAAAAAAGTAAAACAAAGGTAAAGAATCTCTAAAATGAAGCCAAGAAGAAGTATTAATGATTACTTTTATTAAAAGTGATTTGCAAACACTGGCCAGCAGTTTAATGTTTCTGAAACCATCCAGTGATCAGTCTCTGCACTGCAGCCTTGAGCTCCTGGTTCCTTAGGCTGTAGATGAGGGGGTTCAGGGCTGGAGGCACCACCGAGTACAGAACTGACACTGCCAGATCCAGGGATGGGGAGGAAATGGAGGGGGGCTTCAGGTAGGCAAATGCTGCAGTGCTGATGAACAGGGAGACCACAGCCAGGTGAGGAAGGCAGGTGGAAAAGGCTTTGTGCCGTCCCTGCTCAGAGGGGATCCTCAGCACAGCCCTGAAGATCTGCACATAGGAGAAAACAATGAACACAAAACAGCCAAGTGCTAAACAGGCACTGACCGCAAGGAGCCCAAGTTCTCTGAGGTAGGTTTTGGTGCAGGAGAGCTTGAGGATCTGTGGGATTTCACAGAAGAACTGGCCCAGGACATTGCCGTGGCACAGGGG
>NW_026994924.1:0-5044 GCF_028769735.1 Zonotrichia leucophrys gambelii
ATACAAGTAGTTACAATGGTAAACAAGAAGCTTAGGATGCAGTGCTGTAGGTTTGTAGGTCTGATGTAGCAGGCAGGGCCTGGCATTCGGAAGATCTCGTGATGTTACGGGAAGACAGGGCCCCTGCCCCCTTAGATAAGAAAATTAACGTAGGAATTTAGCCCCCTGAACCAGATGCCAGTAACTTTCCACTTGCCCAGTAACTTTCCATCCCTGCTAACCATAGATGGTAAAGACAGACCCTCGCCTGACGTAGAAGCCCCTTAGACTATAAAACCCCACGAGAAGAGAGAATAAAGGCCTTTGACCGTCCACCATGTTGGTGTTAGCGTGTTTCTTAGGCCCGAGCGACCCTGGGAAAGGGGGTCGCCGTGCTGTCTCCTGAAACCAGGTCGCCTGCCTTCTATCAGAAGGCAACATCTGGTGCCGAAAACCCGGGAAGCCGATCAGCGCCTGGGAATGGGGATTCACCTGGACAGGAAGCAGCGACTGTGGCGGCCGGTCCGGTCCGACCACAGCGAGGGGGACGCCCCTGGACCAGCACAGACCATGGGATCCACAGCGAAGGTCGTAAGTCTGGCTCATGAGCAATGGGGAATTAAATGTGAGCTCAGGAATTCTAATCTTGCTATTGCAAGGCTCCTAGAGCTGGGGACGATCGAACGTCCAGTAAATATTTTATATTGGGAGGTGTGGGAGAAGCGCACTGCCGCCTTAGCAGAGGATACTAAGTCCTCAGGCAGTGGTAAAAGCCTCAAAGTGTGGGGGAAAGTAGAAGAGGCCCTACGCAAGGCATTAGAAGAACAGGAGACATGGAAAGTCGCGCATATACGTTTATTTGTTGCAGTAAAGCGGGGGCCAGGGGCCGCGACGCACACAGTGTCTGAGAGCGATCAGATTGAATGCGGGAATATGCCAGGGCCGGGAGCGTTCCACCCCTTCCCGAGCCCGAGCCCAGACCCCCCGGAGCCCCCAGGAGACCCCCCGGAGCCCCCATGGGACCCCCCGACCCTCTCGCGGAGCCCGCCGGGTCCCAGCCCCCCTGCGGAACCTTCCGAAAAATCCGCGGTTTCTCTATCCGTCCCTTCCCCGCCGGCCGCCAGCCCAGCGCGGGAGGCAGAGCGGCACGCGCAATTCTTCTGCCGGGGACAGGCAGAGGGGGCGCGGAGTGCGGCCAAATTGTCGGACCCCGCCGGGACCGGCGGGGACTCACTGCCGCCGTTTGCGTTTGAAAATAGCGCCGAACCGCATGGCAAGGGTGGAAGGGAAGAGGCGGGGGGCGGAGATGCAGTCAGTCTGCTTGACAACGCATGCACGGGCGAGGGGGGAGAAGGGGCGGCCCCCGCAGTGGAGCGGGAGACCAATCAGAGCGCTCTATTCAAATTAGGTCCTTATAGGGCAAGGACCTCCCCCTGCAGCAGGTGGGGGAGCCCAGGGGGAGGGAACGGCACCACCCCCGAAGGGAGGAGCAGGGTCGGAGCCACACAAAACGGCACGGAGCGCCGGAAATGTGCCGGCATTCAGCTTCCGCCTCAGAGTCAAGTAACAGCTGCTCAGACAGCTCGGGAGAGCTGACCGAGCCCGGCTGGGACTCGGAAACCGAGAGAGCAGAATTAATACGGTTTCAAGCGAAACCGAATAAAGCTATAAACAATATCGGGAAACGGTCGCAACACAAACTCACCGATTTGGGAAAAACAAAGACAGCTTGTAGGGACCAAGCACCGGCAGCCTCCATGAACGCTTTCCCGGTGGGGGTTGCCGGAGCACAGGGAAACCAGCGGGGGGCATATACCCCAGTTAACCTAAGGGAAGTCAAAGCGATTTCAGAAAGAGGGGTCAATTCAGCCGTAGTACCCACTCTCGTGGACGACCTTTCTAACAATAATGATCTGTTCACTTTTGATATTACGCAAATAAGCCGCATGCTTTTTGATGGGGCGGGGCGGATGCTATTTAAACAGGGGTGGCGGGACGACCGCGTTAGCCCAGGCTGCTGGGGAAAGGCACCAACTCAGCGAGCTGTCCCCAGCGGGCACAACTTTCCCTGGCAGCATCCTTGCTCCGAGCATGCCCTAGAGGGATCTGTAGGAGCTGCGGGAAGACACCCCGATGCAGCGGCCCAGCCACGGTGACCCCCAGGGGGGCAGGAGACTCTCGTGCCCTGTGCCCTCACAGGGAGCGGTCAATTTTGCATCCCCGCTTACGGTGCAATGGCCGAGCGGTCAGACCAAACAAAGTGATTAAAAGCGTGCCGAAAGGGAAAAACGCAACCTACCCTAAAACCCTACCCACTAGAGTTAGCAAAGTCCCAACCGGCCATGCGGAAGTCTTTCAGACAGACCGCGCAGCCAGGTCGGACTCAGACCCAATCCTTCGTATGTTAGAAGCTACCTTTATATCCCTGAATGAACCAACCCTAACCTAACCAAATCCTGCTGGCTTTGCTACGATGTCAAACCTCCCTTTTATGAGGGAATCGCTTTAAACACTCCCTTCAGTTACTCCACAGCCGATGCCCCTCACCAGTGCAGATGGGAAACCCCTCGGAAAGGAATCACCCTGAGTCAAGTCACAGGCCAGGGCAGATGCTTTGGCAATGCAACACTAGCTAGGCGGAGAGGCAACGTCTGCACCAAAGTTGTCAAGCCTAACAGGAAAAACAATAAGTGGGTAGTCCCATCCGCACCTGGGATGTGGGTTTGCCAGCGATCTGGAGTGAGTCCCTGTGTGTCTCTTGCCAAATTTGATGACTCTAATGACTTTTGTGTCCAAGTTCTGATTGTTCCTAGGGTCCTGTACCACTCAGACGAAGAAGTGTACCACCTTTTTGAGGAACCCAGCCGGCTCCACAAAAGAGAAATAATAACAGGTGTAACTATTGCGATGTTGCTCGGTTTAGGAGCGGCAGGAACGGCAACGGGTGTCTCAGCCCTAGCGACACAGCACCAAGGACTGTCCCAGCTGCAAATGACCATCGACGAGGACCTGCAAAGGATTGAGAAATCCATCTCCTTCCTGGAGAAGTCAGTCTCCTCTCTCTTGGAAGTGGTCTTGCAGAACAGGCGAGGTCTGGACCTCCTGTTCATGCAGCAAGGGGGCCTGTGTGCCGCCTTGAGAGAGGAGTGCTGCTTCTATGCAGACCACACAGGAGTTGTAAGAGACTCCATGGCAGAACTCAGAAACAGACTGGCTCAGAGGCAGAAGGACAGGGAAGCCCAACAGGGCTGGTTCGAGTCCTGGTTCAATCAATCACCATGGCTAACCACTCTGATTTCTACCCTAACAGGTCCATTGGCATTGCTGCTTCTGGCGGTTACCTTCGGACCTTGCCTGCTGAACGAGCTGGTCTCATTCGTTCAGGCCCGCCTGGAACGGGCCAACATCCTGTTCATCGGCCGGCGAATCCAACCAGGGAACACTGCCAGCCACAAGTCCTAACCTTGACTGGCGAAAACTTATTCAGATTTACCAAACCCCCTTTTCCTTATCGAACTGCAACCTTATACCTCATTTCAGTATATGACTACCTCATTCATTTGTGAAAAAGGGGGGGGACATGTAGCAGATAGGGCCTGGCGTTCGGAAGATCTCGTGATGTTACGGGAAGACAGGGCCCCTGTCCCCTTAGATAAGAAAATTAACATAGGAATGTAGCCCCCTGAACCGGATTCCGGTAATTTTCCACTTGCCCAGGTAACTTTCCATTGCCTACTAACCATAGATGGTAAGGACAGACCCTCACCTGACATAGAAGCCCCCTAGACTATAAAACCCCACGAGGAGAGAGAATAAAGGCCTTTGATCCTCCACCATATTGGTGTCCGCGTGTTTCTTAGGCCCGAGCGACCCTGGGGAAGAGGATCACCGTGCTGTTTCCTGAAACCAGGCTGCCTGCCTTCTATCAGAAGGCAACAGCGTAACATGGACACCTTGATCCCATGAGGTTCTGCAGTGTCACAGTGATCTCCTTGGTTGTGCGGCCCTGCTGTGGCTGCTGTGTAACAATGGACCTGTGGTACCATGAGGTTCCATATTGTCACCATGGATTCTTTGTTTCCACAAGGCCTTGCTGGGCCAGAATGGCCCCTTGGTTCCATGAGGTTCTGTACTGTCAACAATGATCTCCTTGATTCTGCAGTGTCACAATGGACCCTTGTTTCCATGAGAGGCCTGGGGTCCCACAGCCCCTCACAGACCCCTATGGCCTCTCTGAGTTCCCCATGGCCCTTCATGGCCCCTCAAAGCATTTCATGGCCCCTCATGATTGATGGCCCCTCAAAGCCCCTCAAATCCCGCTCATGGCCCCTCATGGCCCCTCACAGCCTCTCATGGTTCCTGACAGCCCCTCACAGCCCCTCATGGTCCCTCAGAGCCCCTCACAGCCCCTCATGGTCTCTCACAGCCCCTCATATCCCGCTCATGGCCCCTCACAGCCTCTCATGGTCCCTCACAGCCTCTCACAGCCCCTCATGGCCCCTCATGGCCCCTCACAGCCCCAGGCCTGGGGCTCCTCTCAAAGGAGAAGGGGTCAGGCCCTTGTTCTCCTTTCATTTCAGTCCTTTCACAGCCACGAGTGCAGAAAGGCTGAAATGGAGCCTTTCCACAGCGTTTCCCTGGGGGTTAACTGCGGGCTGAAGCTCTGTGCTGGCGCTGGCCCCAGTGCCACCATGCCTGCAGCTGCCAGGCCTTTGCTGTCCCCCCGTGTCCGTTCCCTGTCCCCGAGTCCCGCCCGGCTCTGGCAGCAGCAGCAGCCGCAGCGCAGGGGGCGCCGGCCCGGCCCAGCCGGGGCTCCCGGCCAGGAGCAGCAGCAGCACCGGCCCCTTCCCGCCTGCTCCTGCCTCGGCTCCCAAGGGCTTTTTCCAGCTCAATTCTGGAGCACAGCAACCAGCACCCACACACAGCCCTGACTGCTCAGGGCCCGCCTGTGCTGCCCTGAGCCAGCCCTCAGAGGAAGAAAGGATTGGGTTCCAGAGCTGTTTACAGCACTGTTTGACTCACCCTGAGGTGACAGGAGGAGACTGCTGCTGCCTCTGCCTTGGGA
>NW_026994925.1:0-5041 GCF_028769735.1 Zonotrichia leucophrys gambelii
ACTTTTTCCTGGAAGTAAAACTGACCGCCCTATCTGGCTGGCAATTGCAGCGACCACTTCCTCTATCAAACACCGAATGGACTGGTGCCACCTTTCATCTGGGAACCATCCTGCGTATGTGGGGTTTCAGGAGCCAGGCCACCCAGACACAGGTCCCAAACAAATACTACGGTCCTTTTCCCCGGAAGTAAAACTGACCGGGCCGTCATCTGGTGGCAGATTGCAGGAGCCACTTGCCTCTATCAATCCAGCCGATCGGGACTGGTGCCACCTTTCATCTGGGAACCATCCTGCGTATCGTGGGTTTTCAGGAGCCAGCCGGGCCCCCCCAACACAGGCCCCAAACAAAACACGGTCCTTTCCTGGCAAACTGCACACTGCCCGTCTCTGGCTGGCAGATTGCAGGACACTTGCCTCTTCAATACCAGCCCGACTTGGCACTGGTCACCTTCATCTGGGAACACCACTGCTATCGTGGATTTTCAGGGCCAAGCCGTCCACTCCCGCACGGCCCCCGAACACAAACCCGCCCTTTCCGGCAAACAAAACTCACCCCCTGCTTCGGCGCAGATTGCAGGAGCCACTTGCCCTATCAAACAGCCCGCTGGCACGGGCCACCTTGGGTCTGAGCCATCCAGCCGTATTTGGATTTTGGGCCACTGGCACTCCAGCCCAAGTCCCCAAAAATAATCTACGGCCTTTTCCCTGGAAGTAAACTGACCGCCATCATCTGTGGCAATGCATCGACACTTCCCTATCAAACAGCCCACTGTCTGGGCACTCACAACATCCGCGTCGTGATTCAGGAGCCGCCGCCTCCCAGCACAGGCCCCACAAAAACGGCCTTTCCTGAAGTAAAGACTGCCTCATCGCGCGATAGAGCCACTGCTCTTCATCAGCCACCGCCTGGTGCACTTCAGGACCTGCTATCGGATTTTCAGGAGCCCCGGCCACCCCAGCACAGCCCGACAAAACCAGGCCCTTTCCCTGGAACAAAACTACCCCTTCGCTGGATTCGGAGCCACTTCCTATCACAGCCCGACTGCACTGTCACCTTTCTGGGAACCATCCGCGTATCGTGGATTTTCAGGAGCCAGCCGGCCACTCCCAGCCACAGCCCCGAAAAAAACACGGCCCTTTTCCCTGGAAAAAACTACCTGCCCATCACTGCTGGCAATTCAGCAGCCACTTGCTATATCAAACCGCCCACTTGCATGGTGCCACCTTTATCTGGGACCATCCGCTACGTGGATTTCAGGGCCAGCCGCCCTCCCAGCCAAGCCCCCAAACACAATACGGCCTTTCCTGGAATAAAACTGACCTGCCCTCATCTGGCTGGCAGATTGAGGAGCACTTCCTCTATCAACCAGCCCGACTCGGCACTGGTGCCACCTTTCTCTGGGAACCATCCTGCGTATCGTGGATTTTCAGGAGCCAGCCGGCCACTCCCAGCCACAGCCCCGAAAGCAAACTGGCCCTTTTCCCTGGAAAAAACTCACCGCCCACTTCGGCTGGATTGCAGGAGCCACTTCCCCATATCAACCAGCCCGACTGGCACTGGGCCACCTTTCATCTGGGAACCATCCGCGTATGTGGATTTTCAGGAGCCAGCCGGCCACTCCCAGCACAGGCCCCAACACAAACACGGCCTTTTCCCTGAAGAAACTAAGCCGCCCTATCTGCTGCAGATTGCAGAGCCACTTGCTTATCAAACCAGCCCACTTGGCACTGGTGCCACTTTATCTGGAACCACCTATCGTGGATTTTCAGGGCCAGCCGCCACCCCACACAGCCCAAAAAACACGCTTTCCCTGAAGTAAAACGACCGCCCTCTGTGGCAATTGCAGGCCACTTCCTCTATCCAGCCGATGACTGGTGCACCTTCATCTGGGACCATCCTGCGTATCGTGGATTTCAGGAGCCAGCCGGCACTCCACCAAGGCCCGAACAAAACACGGCCTTTCCTGGAAAAAAACTACCCCCCTCTGCTGCAGATTGCAGGAGCCACTTCCCCTATCAACCACCACTGGACTGGCCACTTTCTGGACACCGCGTATGTGGATTTCAGGAGCCAGCCGCCATCCCACAAGCCCAAAAAACACGCCCTTTTCCCTGGAAAAAACTACCGCCTTCTGCTGAATTGCAGACCACTTGCTATCAACCGCCCACTGCATGGTGCCACTTTCATCTGGGAACCATCCGCGTACGTGATTTCAGAGCCACCGCCACTCCCAGCCACAGCCCAACAAACAGCCCTTTTCCGAAAAACTACCGCCCGTCTTGCTGCAGATTGCAGGACCTGCCCTATCAACAGCCGTGCACTGTGCCACTTTCATCTGGGAACCATCCTGCTATCGTGATTTTCAGGAGCAGCCGCCACTCCAGCACGCCCCAACAAAACCACGCCTTTTCCCTGGAAAAAAACTCACGCCGCTCTGCTGAGATGCAGGAGCCACTTGCCCTCAAACCAGCCCATGCACTGGTGCCACTTTCATCTGGGAACCATCCGCGTATCGTGGATTTTCAGGAGCCAGCGCCACTCCCAGCCACAGGCCCCAAACAAACACGGCCTTTTCCCTGGAAGTAAAACTGACCGCCCATCTCTGGCTGGCAGATTGCAGGAGCCACTTCCTCTATCAAACCAGCCCGACTCGGCACTGTGCCACCTTTCATCTGGGAACCATCCTGCGTATGTGGATTTTCAGGAGCCAGCCGGCCACTCCCAGCCACAGTCCCCAAAAACAATACTACGGCCCTTTTCCCTGGAATAAAACTGACCTGCCCATCATCTGGCTGGCAATTGCAGAGCCACTTGCTATATCAAACCACGCCCGACTGGCACTGGTGCCACCTTTCATCTGGGAACCATCCTGCGTATGTGGATTTTCAGGAGCCAGCGGCCACTCCCAGCACAAGTCCCCAGAAATAATCTACGGCCTTTTCCCTGGAAGTAAACTGACCGCCCATCATCTGGCTGGCAATTGCAGCGACACTTCCTCTATCAAACAGCCCGACTCGGACTGGTGCCACCTTTCATCTGGGAACCATCCTGCGTATCGTGGATTTTCAGGAGCCAGCCGGCCACTCCCAGCACAGGTCCCCAACAAATACTACGGCCTTTTCCCTGGAAGTAAAACTGACCTGCCGTCATCTGGCTGGCAGATTGCAGAGCCACTTGCCTCTATCAATCCAGCCCGACTCGGCACTGGTGCCACCTTTCATCTGGGAACCATCCTGCGTATCGTGGATTTTCAGGAGCCAGCCGGCCACTCCCAGCCACAGGCCCCCGAACAAAACCAGGCCCTTTCCCTGGCAAACAAAACTCACCCGCCCGCTCTGGCTGGCAGATTGCAGGAGCCACTTCCCATATCAAACCAGCCCGACTCGGCACTGGTGCCACCTTTCATCTGGGAACCATCCTGCGTATCGTGGATTTTCAGGAGCCAGCCGGCCACTCCGGCCACAGGCCCCAACACAAACTACGGCCCTTTCCCTGGAATTAAAACTGACCTGCCCACATCTGCTGGCAATTGCAGAGCCACTTTATATCAAACCGCCCACTGGCACTGGTGCCACCTTTCATCTGGGAACCATCCGCGTATCGTGGATTTCAGGAGCCAGCCGCCACTCCCAGCCACAGGCCCCAAACAAAACACGGCCCTTTTCCCTGGAAAAAACCCACCGCCCGTCTCTGGCTGGCAGATTGCAGGAGACACTTGCCTCTGTCAAACCAGCCCGACTCGGCACTGGTGCCACCTTTCATCTGGGAACCATCCTGCGTATCGTGGATTTTCAGGAGCCCACTCCCAGCACAAGGCCCCGAACACAAACACGGCCCTTTTCCCTGGCAAAGAAAACTACCGCCCCTCTGCTGGCAGATTGCAGAGCCACTTGCCTCTATCAAACCAGCCCGACTTGGCCTGGTGCCACCTTGGTCTGGGACCATCCGCTATTGTGGATTTTCAGGGGCCAGCGGCCACTCCCAGCCACAAGTCCCCAAAAATACTACGGCCTTTTCCCTGAAGTAAAACTGACCGCCCTCATCTGGCTGGCAATTGCATGGCACTTCCTCTATCAAACAGCCCGACTGGTACTGGTGCCACCTTTCATCTGGGAACCATCCTGCGTATCGTGGATTTTCAGGAGCCAGCCGGCCACTCCCAGACACAGGCCCCAACACAAACTACGGCCCTTTTCCCTGGAAGTAAAACTGACCTGCCCGTCATCTGGCTGGCAGATTGCAGGAGCCACTTGCCTCTATCAATCCAGCCCGACTCGGCACTGGTGCCACCTTTCATCTGGGAACCATCCTGCGTATCGTGGATTTTCAGGAGCCAGCCGGCCACTCCCAGCCACAGGCCCCCGAACACAAACCATGGCCCATTTCCCTGGCAAACAAAACTCACCCGCCCCGCTTCTGGCTGGCAGATTGCAGGAGCCACTTCCCCATATCAAACCAGCCCGACTTGGCACTGGTGCCACCTTTCATCTGGGAACCATCCTGCGTATCGTGGATTTTCAGGAGCCAGCCGGCCACTCCCAGCACAGGCCCCAAACACAAACTACGGCCCTTTTCCCTGGAATTAAAACAGACCTGCCCTCTTCTGGTGGCAGATTTCAGGAAACCACTTGGCTCTCTCAAACCAGCCCAACTTGGCACTGGTGCCACCTTTCATCTGGGAACCATCCTGCGTATCGTGGATTTTCAGGAGCCAGCCGGCCACTCCCAGCCACAGGCCCCAAACAAAACTACGGCCCTTTTCCTGGAAGTAAAACTGACCTGCCCATCTTCTGGCTGGCAGATTGCAGGACCACTTGCCTCTATCAAACCAGCCCGACTCGGCACTGGTGCCACCTTTCATCTGGGAACCATCCTGCGTATCGTGGATTTTCAGGAGCCAGCCGGCCACTCCCAGCCACAGGCCCCCGAACACAAACCACGGCCCTTTTCCCTGGAAGAAAAACTCACCGCCCGCTTCTGGCTGGCAGATTGCAGGAGCCACTTCCCTCATCAAACCAGCCCGACTCGGCACTGGTGCCA
>NW_026994926.1:0-5040 GCF_028769735.1 Zonotrichia leucophrys gambelii
CCCAGCCCCAGGCCCCCAACACAAACCCCGCCCTTTTCCCGAAAAAACTACCCCGCCCCCCTTGGGATTTCGGGGCCCCTTCCCATAAACCACCACTTGGCACGGGGCCACCTTTCATCTGGGAACCTCCTGCTACGGGTTTTTAGGGGCCGCGGGCCCTCCCAGCCACAGGCCCCCCCAAAAAACCCCGGGCCCTTTTTCCCCGAAACAAAAACCCCCCCCGCTTCTGGGGGCATTGCAGAGCCACTTCCCCTTTTAAACCCGCCCACTGGGACTTGCCACCCTTTTTCTGGGGAAACCCTCCCCCGCGTACGTGGGTTTTTGGAGCCACCGGCCACCCCCGCCCCAGCCCCAAAAAAAAACGCCCCTTTTTCCCAAAAAAATACCTCCCCTTTTGGCTGGGAATTGCAGGACCACTTGCTCTTCAACCAGCCCACTGGCCGTGCCCCCTTCATCTGGGGAAACCCTCCTGCGTATCGTGGATTTTCAGGAGCCAGCCGGCCCCCCCCAGCCACAGGCCCCCAAAAAAAACTCGGCCCTTTTCCCTGGAAAAAACTACCGCCCGCTTTTGGCGGGAGATTGCAGGACCACTTGGTCTATCAAACCAGCCCAACTTGGCACTGGTGCCACCTTTTATCTGGGAACCATCCTGCGTATCGTGGATTTTCAGGAGCCAGCCGGCCACTCCCAGCCACAGGCCCCCGAACACAAACCACGGCCCTTTTCCCTGGCAAACAAAACTCACCCGCCCCGCTTCTGGCTGGCAGATTGCAGGAGACAATTCCCTCTATCAAACCAGCCCGACTTGGCACTGGTGCCACCTTGGGTCTGGGAGCCATCCAGCGTATTGTGGATTTTCAGGGGCCAGCCGGCCACTCCCAGCCACAACTCCCCAAAAACAATCTACGGCCCTTTTCCCTGGAAGTAAAACTGACCTGCCCATCATCTGGCTGGCACATTGCAGCAGCCACTTGGTAATATCAAACCTGCCCGACTTGGCACTGGTGCCACCTTTCATCTGGGAACCATCCCGCGTATCGTGGATTTTTAGGAACCAGCCGGCCACTCCCAGCCACAGGCCCCCGAACACAAACCACGGCCCTTTTCCCTGGCAAACAAAACTTACCCACCCCGCTTCTGGCTGGCAGATTGCAGGAGCCACTTCCCTCTATCAAACCAGCCCGACTCGACATTGCTGCCACCTTTCATCTGGGAACCATCCTGCGTATCGTGGTTTTTCAGGAGCCAGCTGGCCACTCCCAGCCACAGGCCCCCAAACACAAACTACAGCCCTTTTCCCTGGAAGTAAAACTGACCTGCCCGTCATCTGGCTGGCAGATTGCAGGAGCCACTTGCCTCTATCAATCCAGCCCGACTTGGCACTGGTGCCACCTTTCATCTGGGAACCATCCTGCGTATCGTGGATTTTCAGGAGCCAGCCGGCCACTCCCAGCCACAGGCCCCCGAACACAAACCACGGCCCTTTTCCCTGGCAAACAAAACTCACCGCCCGCTTCTGGCTGGCAGATTGCAGGAGCCACTTGCCTATATCAAACCAGCCCGACTTGGCACTGGTGCCACCTTTCATCTGGGAACCATCCTGCGTATCGTGGATTTTCAGGAGCCAGCCGGCCATTCCCAGACACAGGTCCCCAAACAAATACTACGGTCCTTTTCCCTAGAAGTAAAACTGACCTGCCCGTCATCTGGCTGGCAGATTGCAGGAGCCACTTGCCTCTATCAATCCAGCCCGACTCGGCACTGGTGCCACCTTTCATCTGGGAACCATCCTGCGTATCGTGGATTTTCAGGAGCCAGCCGGCCACTCCCAGCCACAGGCCCCCGAACACAAACCACGGCCCTTTTCCCTGGCAAAGAAAACTCACCCGCCCCGCTTCTGGCTGGCAGATTGCAGGAGCCACTTCCCTCTATCAAACCAACCCGACTCGGCACTGGTGCCACCTTTCATCTGGGAACCATCCTGCGTATCGTGGATTTTCAGGAGCCAGCCGGCCACTCCCAGCCACAGGCCCCCGAACACAAACCACGGCCCTTTTCCCTGGCAAACAAAACTCACCCGCCCCGCTTCTGGCTGGCCGATTGCAGGAGCCACTTCCCTCTATAAAACCAGACCGACTCAGCACTGGTGCCACCTTTCATCTGGGAACCATCCTGCGTATCGTGGATTTTCAGGAGCCAGCCGGCCACTCCCAGCCACAGGCCCCCGAACACAAACCACGGCCCTTTTCCCTGGCAAAGAAAACTCACCCGCCCCGCTTCTGGCTGGCAGATTGCAGGAGCCACTTGCTTCTATCAAACCAACCCGACTTGGCACTGGTGCCACCTTTCATCTGGGAACCATCCTGCGTATCGTGGATTTTCAGGAGCCAGCCGGCCACTCCCAGACACAGGCCCCCGAACACAAACCACGGCCCTTTTCCCTTGCAAGCAAAACTCACCCGCCCCGCTTCTGGCTGGCAGATTGCAGCATCCACTTCCCTCTATCAAACCAGCGCGACTTGGCACTGGTGCCACCTTGGGTCTGGGAGCCATCCAGCGTATTGTGGATTTTCAGGGGCCAGCTGGCCACTCCCAGCCACAAGTCACAAAAAACAATCTACGGCCCTTTTCCCTGGAAGTAAAACTGACCTGCCCGTCATCTATCTGGCAGATTGCAGGAGCCACTTGCCTCTATCAATCCAGCCCGACTTGGCACTGGTGCCACCTTTCATCTGGGAACCATCCCGCGTATCGTGGATTTTCAGGAGCCAGCGGGCCACTCCCAGACACATGCCCCCGAACACAAACCACGGCCCTTTTCCCTGGCAAACAAAACTCACCCGCCCCGCTTCTGGCTGGCAGATTGCAGGAGCCAATTGCCTATATCAAACCAGCCCGACTTGGCACTGGTGCCACCTTTCATCTGGGAACCATCCTGCGTATCGTGGATTTTCAGGAGCCAGCCGGCCATTCCCAGACTCAGGTCCCCAAACAAATACTACGGTCCTTTTCCCTAGAAGTAAAACTGACCTGCCCGTCACCTGGTTGGCAGATTGCAGGAGCCACTTGCCTCTATCAATCCAGCCCGACTCGGCACTGGTGCCACCTTTCATCTGGGAACCATCCTGCGTATCGTGGATTTTCAGGAGCCAGCCGGCCACTCCCAGCCACAGGCCCCCAAACACAAACCACGGCCCTGTTCCCTGGCAAAGAAAACTCACCCGCCCCGCTTCTGGCTGGGAGATTGCAGGAGCCACTTGACTTTATCAAACCAGCCCGACTCGGTACTGGTGCCACCTTTCAACTGGGAACCATCCTGCGTATGTGGATTTTCAAGGAGCCAGCCGGCCACTCCCAGCCACAGGTCCCTCAACAAATACTACGGCCCTTTTCCCTGAATTAAAACAGACCCCCCATCTTCTGGCTGGCAGATTGCAGGAGCCACTTGCTCTATCAAACCAGCCTGACTTGGCACTGGCTGCCACCTTCATCTGGGAACCATCCTGCATATCGTGGATTTTCAGAGGCAGCGGCCACTCCCAGCCAAGCCCCAAACAACACACTACGGCCCTTTCCCTGGAAGTAAAACTGACCTGCCCATCTTCTGGCTGGCAGATTGCAGGAGCACTTGGCCTCCTCAAACCAGCCCAACTTGGCACTGGTGCCACCTTTCATCTGGGAACCATCCTGTGTATCGTGATTTTCAGGAGCCAGCCGGCCACTCCCAGCCACAGGCCCCCAAACACAAACCACGGCCCTTTTCCCTGGCAAACAAAACTCACCGCCCCGTTCTGGCTGGCAGATTGCAGGAGCCACTTGCCTATCAAACCACCCGACTTGGCACTGGTGCCACCTTTCATCTGGGAACCATCCTGCGTATCGTGGATTTTCAGGAGCCAGCCGGCCACTCCCAGCCGAGGCCCCAAACACATCCACGGCCCTTTTCCCTGGAAGTAAAACTGACCTGCCCGCCATCTGGTGGCAGATTGCAGGAGCCACTTCCCTCTATAAAATCCAGCCGACTCGGCACTGGTGCCACCTTTCATCTGGGAGCCATCCTGCGTATCGTGGATTTTCAGGAGCCAGCCGGCCACTCCCAGCCACAGGCCCCCGAACACAACCACGGCCCTTTTCCTGGCAAAGAAAACTCACCCCCCCGCTTCTGGCTGGCGAATTGCAGGAGCCACTTCCTCTATCAAACCAACCCGACTCGGTACTGGTGCCACCTTTCATCTGGGAACCATCCTGCGTATCGTGGATTTTCAGGAGCCAGCCGGCCACTCCCAGACACAGGCCCCCGAACACAAACCACGGCCCTTTTCCCTGGCAAACAAAACTCACCCGCCCCGCTTCTGGCTGGCAGATTGCAGACCACTTCCGCTCTATCAAACCAGCCCGACTTGGCACTGGTGCCACTTTGATCTGGGACCATCCAGCGTATTGTGGATTTTCAGGGCCAGCCTGGCCACTCCCAGCACACAGGCCCCAGAAACACAAACTACGCCCTTTTCCCTGGAAGTAAAAACTGACCTGCCCGCATCTGGCTGGCAGATTGCAGCGCCACTTGCCTCTATCAATCCAGCCCGACTTGGCACTGGTGCCACCTTTCTCTGGGAACCATCCATGCGTATCGTGGATTTTCAGGAGCCAGCCTCGCCACTCCCAGCCACAGGCCCCGAACATAAACACGGCCCTTTTCCCTGGAATAAGTATACTCACCCGCCCGCTTCTGGCTGGCAGATTGCAGGAGCCACTTGCCTATATCAAACCAGCCCGACTTGGCACTGTGCCACCTTTCATCTGGGAACCATCCTGCGTATCGTGGATTTTCATGGCCACGGCCACTCCCAGCCACAGGCCCCCGAACACAAACCACGGCCCTTTTCCCTGGCAAACAAAACTCACCCGCCCTGCTTCTGGCTGGCAGACTGCAGGAGCCACTTCCCTCTATGAAACCAGACCGACTCGGCACTGGTGCCACCGTTTATCTGGGAACCATCCTGCGTATCGTGGATTTTCAGGAGCCAGCCGGCCACTCCC
>NW_026994927.1:0-5039 GCF_028769735.1 Zonotrichia leucophrys gambelii
TTGATAGAGGCAAGTGGCTCCGCATCTGCCAGCCAGATGATGGGCAGTCAGTTTACTTCCAGGGAAAAGGGCCGTGTTTGTGTTGGGGGCCTGTGGCTGGAGTGGCCGCTGGCTCCTGAAAATCCAGATACCAGATGGTTCCAGATGAAAGGTGGCCAGTGCCAGTCGGGCTGGATTGATAGAGGCAAGTGGCTCCTGCAATCTGCCAGCCAGATGACGGCAGGTCAGTTTACTTCCAGAAAAAGGGCCGTAGTTGTGTTGGGGCCTGTGGCTGGGAGTGGCCGCTGCTCCTGAAAATCCACGTACGCAGGATGGTTCCCAGGGAAAGGTGGCACCAGTCCGAGTGGGCTGGTATAGAGGCAAGTGGCTCCTGCAATCTGCCAGCCAGAATGCGGGCAGGTCAGTTTTACTTTCCAGGGAAAAGGGCCGTAGTTTGTGTTTGGGGGGCCTGTGGCTGGGAGTGGCCGGCTGGCTCCTGAAAATCCACGATACGCAGGATGGTTCCCAGATGAAAGGTGGCACCAGTGCGAGTCGGGCTGGATTGATAGAGGAAGTGGCTCCTGCAATCTGCCAGCCAGATGAGGGCAGGTACGTTTTACTTCCAGGGAAAGGGCCGTAATTTGTGTTTGGGGCCTGTGGCTGGGAGTGGCCGGCTGGCTCCTGAAAATCCACGATACGCAGGATGGTTCCCAGATGAAAGGTGGCACCAGTACCGAGTCGGGCTGGTTTGATAGGGGGAAGTGGCTCCTGCAATCTGCCAGCCAGAAGCGGGGCGGGTGAGTTTTCTTTGCCAGGGAAAAGGGCCGTGGTTTGTGTTCGGGGCCTGTGGCTGGGAGTGGCCGGCTGGCTCCTGAAAATCCACGATACGCAGGATGGTTCCCAGATGAAAGGTGGCACCAGTGCCAAGTTGGGCTGGTTTGAGAGAGCCAAGTGGTTCCTGCAATCTGCCAGCCAGATGACGGGCAGGTCAGTTTTACTTCCAGGAAAAAGGGCCGTAGTTTGTGTTCGGGGGCCTGTGGCTGGGAGTGGCCGGCTGGCTCCTGAAAATCCACGATACGCAGGATGGTTTCCCAGATGAAATGGTGGCACCAGTGTCGAGTCGGGCTGGTTGATAGAGGAAGTGGCTCCTGCAATCTGCCAGCCAGATACGGGCAGGTCAGTTTTCTTCCAGGTGAAATGGCCGTAGTTTTGTTTGGGGGCCTGTGGCTGGGAGTGGCCGCTGGCTCCTGAAAATCCACGATACGCAGGATGGTTCCCAGATGAAAGGTGGCACCGATGCCGAGTCGGGCTGGATTGATAGAGGCAAGTGGCTCCTGCAATCGCCAGCCAGAAGACGGGCAGGTTAGTTTTCTTCCAGGAAAAGGGCCGTGTTTTGTTCGGGCCTGTGGCTGGGCAGTGGCCGGCTGGCTCCTGAAAATCCACGATACGCAGGATGGTTCCCAGATGAAAGGTGGCACAGTCGAGTCGGGCTGGATTGATAGAGGCAAGTGGCTCCTGCAATCTGCCAGCCAGAAGGTGGGCCAGGTCGAGTTTTGTTTCCAGGGAAAAGGGCCGTGTATTGTGTTTGGGGCCTGTGGCTGGGCAGTGCCGCTGGCTCCTGAAAATCCACGATCGCAGATGGTTCCCAGATGAAGGTGGCACCATACGAGTCGGGCTGGTTGAGTAGAGAAGTGCTCCTGCAATCTGCCAGCCAGAAGGGGCGGGTGAGAGTTTCTTGCCAGGGAAAAGGGCCGGGTTTGGTTCGTTTGGGGCCTGTGGCTGGAGTGGCCGGCTGGCTCCTGCAAATCACGATGACGCAGGATGGTCCCAGATGAAAGTGGCACCAGTTGCCAAGTGGGCTGGATTGATAGGGCAAGTGGTCCTGCAATGCCCAGCCAGAGACGGGCAGGTCAGTTTTACTTCCAGGGAAAAGGGCCGTAGTTTGTGTTCGGGGGCCTGTGGCTGGGAGTGGCCGGCTGGCTCCTGAAAATCCACGATACGCAGGATGGTTCCCTTATGAAAGGTGGCACCAGTACCGAGTCGGGCTGGTTTGATAGAGGCAAGTGGCTCCTGCAATCTGCCAGCCAGATGACGGGCAGGTCAGTTTTACTTCCAGGGAAAAGGGCCGATGTGTTTGTGGGCCGTGGCTGGAGTGGCCGGCTGGCTCCTGAAAATCCACGATACGCAGGATGGTTCCCAGATGAAAGGTGGCACCAGTGCCGAGTCGGGCTGGATTGATAGAGGCAAGTGTCTCCTGCAATCTGCCAGCCAGATGACGGGCAGGTACGTTTTACTTCCAGGGAAAAGGGCCGTAATTTTTGTTTGGGGGCCTGTGGCTGGGAGTGGCCGGCTGGCTCCTGAAAATCCACGATACGCAGGATGGTTCCCAGATGAAATGTGGCACCAGTGTCGAGTCGGGCTGGATTGATAGAGGCAAGTGGCTCCTGCAATCTGCCAGCCAGATGACGGGCAGGTCAGTTTTACTTCCAGGGAAAAGGGCCGGTGTTTAATTGGGGGCCTGTGGCTGGTGTGCCGGCTGGCACCTGAAAATCCACGATACGCAGGATGGTTCCAGATGAAAGGTGGCACCAGTGCCGAGTCGGCTGGTTGATAGAGGCAAGTGGCTCCTGCAATCTGCCAGCCAGATACGGGCCGGTCAGTTTTGATTCCAGGGAAAAGGCCGTATTTGTGTTGGGGGCCTGTGGCTGGGGGAGGCCGGCTGGCTCCTGAAAATCCACGATACGCAGGATGGTTCCCAGATGAAAGGTGGCACCAGTGCCGAGTCGGGCTGGGATTGATAGAGGCAAGTGGCTCCTGCAATCTGCCAGCCAGATACGGGCAGGGTAGTTTTTTGCCAGGGAAAAGGGCCGTGGTTTGTGTTTGGGGGCCTGTGGCTGGGAGTGGCCGGCTGGCTCCTGAAAATCCACGATACGCAGGATGGTTCCCAGATGAAAGGTGGCACCAGTCCGAAGTCGGGCTGGTTGATAGAGGAAGTGGCTCCTGCAATCTGCCAGCCAGATGACGGGCAGGGTCAGTTTTACTTCCAGGAAAAGGGCCGTAGTTTGTGTTCGGGGGCCTGTGGCTGGAGTGGCCGGCTGGCTCCTGAAAATCCACGATACGCAGGATGGTTCCCAGATGAAAGGTAGTCGGGCTGGTTGATAGAGGCAAGTGGCTCCTGCAATCTGCCAGCAGAAGGGGAGGTCAGTTTTTCCAGGAAAAAGGGCCGTGTTTTTTGGGGCCTGTGCTGGGAGTGGCCGGCTGGCTCCTGAAAATCCACGATACGCAGGATGGTTCCAGATGAAAGGTGGCACAGTCAGTCGGGCTGTTTGATAGAGGAAGTGCTCCTGCAATCTGCCAGCCAGAAGCGGGGGTGAGTTTTTTTCAGGGAAAAGGCGTGGTTTGTGTTCGGGGGCTGTGGCTGGGAGTGGCGCTGGCTCCTGAAAATCCACGATAGCAGGATGGTTCCCAGATGAAAGGTGGCACCAGTGCCAAGTGGGCTGTTGATAGAGGCAAGTGGTCCTGCAATCTGCAGCCAGAGAGGGAGGTCAGTTTATTCCAGGGAAAGGGCGTAGTTTGTTTGGGGGCGTGTGGGATGGCGGCTGGCTCCTGAAAATCACGATAGCAGGATGTTCCAGATGAAAGTGGACAGTCAGTGGTGGTTTGATAGAAAGTGTCCTGCAATCTGCCAGCAGAGCGGGGTAGTTTTTTCAGGGAAAAGGCGTGGTTTGTGTTGGGCTGTGGCTGGGAGTGGCGTGGCTCCTGAAAATCCCGATAGCAGGATGGTTCCAGAGAAAGGTGGCACAGTGCAAGTCGGCTGGTTGATAGGGCAAGTGTCCTGCAATCTGCCAGCCAGAGGGCAGGTCAGTTTTTTCAGGGAAAGGGCTGTTTTGTTGGGCCTGTGGCTGGGAGTGGCGGGCTCCTGAAAATCCACGATAGAGGATGGTTCCAGATGAAGGTGGCACCTCGAGTCGGGCTGGTTGATAGAGCATGGCTCCTGCAATTCAGCCAGAAGGGGGTAGTTTATTCCAGGAAAGGGCCGTGTTTTTGGGCTGTGGCTGGAGTGGCGGTGGCTCTGAAATCCACGATAGCAGGATGGTTCCAGATGAAAGGGGCACAGCAGTCGGGTTGATGGAAGTGGTCTGCAACTGCAGCAGAGGGCGGTAGTTTTTCAGGAAAGGCGTGTTGTTTGGGGGCGTGGCTGGGTGGCCGGTGGCTCTGAAATCAGAAGCAGGATGGTTCCAGATGAAAGGTGGCACGTGCCAGTGGGTGGTTGAGGAAGTGGTCTGCAATCCCAGCAGAGGAGGTGTTATTCAGGGAAAGGCGTGTTTTTTGGGCTGTGGCTGAGTGCGTGGCTCTGAAATCCACGATACGCGGATGGTTCCCAGATGAAAGTGCACCAGTCGGTGTTGTAGAGTGTCTGATCTGAGCAGGGGGGGTTTTTTCGGAAGGCGTGTGTTTGGGGCTTGGGGGAGGCGGTGCTTGAATCACATAGCGGATGGTTCAGATGAAAGGTGGCACCAGGCGGTTGATACAGTGGTCCTGCAATTCCCGAGGGGGTTTTTTTCGGGAAGGGCGGTTGTGTTGGGGTGTGGTGGGAGTGCGCTGGTCGAATCGTAGGATGGTCCGAAGGCCCACAGTCGGGGTGTGAGGGTGCATTGCCACAGAGGCGGAAGTGGCTCCTGCAATTGCCCCCCCCCCCCCCCCCCCCCCCCCCCCCCCCCAAAAAAAAAAAAAAAAAAAAAAAAAAAAAAAGGGAAGTGGCTCCTGCAATCTGCCAGCCAGATGACGGGCAGGTCAGTTTTACTTCCAGGGAAAAGGGCCGTAAGTTTGTGTTTGGGGGCCTGTGGCTGGGAGTGGCCGGCTGGCTCCTGAAAATCCACGATACGCAGGATGGTTCCCAGATGAAAGGTGGCACCAGTGCCGAGTCGGGCTGGTTTGATAGAGGCGAAGTAGTCTCCTTGCAACTCTGCAAGCAAGAAGCGGGGGCGGGGAGATTTCTTTGCCAGAAAAGGGCCGTGGTTTTTGTTCGGGTTGCCTGTGTTGGCAGTGGCGGTGGCTCC
>NW_026994928.1:0-5035 GCF_028769735.1 Zonotrichia leucophrys gambelii
GCGATGAGAGCAATGGCTCCTGCAATCTGCCGCCAGAAGTGGGCGGTTTCTCCAGGAAAGTTTTGTTTGGGGCGGTGAGGGGGCGGCTCCTGAAAATCCAGACGCGTGGTCCGATAAAGCAAACGTCCATCGGGGATAGAAGGCTCTTCGAGTGGCGGTGTTTCCGAAAAGCGTAGTTGTTTGGGACGTGGGGCGCTGGTCGAAAACAGTCGCGGATCCAGAAGTGCCAGCTTGGCCGGTAAGGGAATGGTCTGCCTGCGCGGAGGGGGGCTAAATCAGAAGGGGTCAGTTGGTGGGCCGTGCTGGAGGGCTGGCTGATCCCATCAGGGGTCCGTGGTTCTCCGGAGGGCTGGTTTTAGGGGTGGCTCTGATTGCCGGCGACCGAGTTGAGGTGTTGCGGAAAGGTGGTCATGCGGGGGTGGTGAGGGCAGCGGCTCATGAACCAATGCGGATGTTCCATGAAGGTGGCGTCGGGCTGGTGGAGGGGGCTCTGAATCCACAGAGGCCAGTTAGTCAGGAAGGGCCGTGTTTGTGTGGGCTGCTGCCGCGGCCTAACGTAGATCCAGAAGGGCCGTGCGTGGGTGGTTTAGGGCAGCCAACCACACCAGATGGCCGGAGTTCTCCAAGGGTGTTTGTTGGCCTGTGAGGCGGTCTAATCCAGAAGGGTCCTGATGGGCGTGCGCGCTGGTTGAATGGTCGCATTCCCAAAGGGGGTGAGTGTTGCGAAGGGCGTGTTTGTCGGCCTGGGGGGGTGTCCTGAAACCGAAGCGTGTTGAAAAGGCCGTGTTTGTGTTGGGCCTGTGCTGGAGTGCCGCTGCTCCTAAATCCACGATACCAGGAGGTTCCAATGAAAGTGGCACCAGTGCATCGCTGGTTTATAGAGAAGTGCTCCTGCAATCTGCAGCCAGAGCGGGGTAGTTTTTTTCCAGGAAAAGGCCGTGTTTTGTTGGCCTGTGCTGGAGTGGCCGCTGCTCCTGAAAATCCACGATACGCAGGATGGTTCCCAGATGAAAGTGGCACCATGCCAGTCGGGCTGGTTGATAGAGGAAGTGGCTCCTGCAATCTGCCACCAGAAGGCGGTATTTTTCAGGAAAAGGCCGGTTTGTTGGGCCTGTGGCTGGAGTGGCCGCTGCTCCTGAAAATCCACGATACGCAGGATGGTTCCCAGATGAAGGTGCACCAGTCCAGTCGCTGGTTTGATAAGAAGTGCTCCTGCAATCTGCCAGCCAAGAGGCGTGTTTTTCCAGAAAGGCCGTGGTTTTGTTGGGCCTGTGGCTGGAGTGCCGCTGCTCCTGAAAATCCACATACCAGGATGGTTCCCAATGAAAGTGGCACCATGCAGTGGGTGTGAAGAGATGTCCTGCAATTGCCACAAAGGGGGTTTTTCCAGGAAAGGCCGTGTTTGTTTGGGCCTGTGTGCCGGCTGCTCCTGAAAATCCACATACCAGATGTTCCCATGAAAGTGCAATGATCGGTATAAGCAGTGCCTGAATGCCGCAAAGCGGTGTTTTCAGAAAAGGCGTTGTTGCTGCTAGTGCCGCTGCTCCTAAACCACATACAATGTTCCAAAATGCACAGCATCGGCTTTGAACATGGTCTCAAGGCGGGGCGGTGAGTTTTCTTTGCCAGGGAAAAGGGCCGTGGTTTGTGTTCGGGGGCCTGTGGCTGGGAGTGGCCGGCTGGCTCCTGAAAATCCACGATACGCAGGATGGTTCCAGATGAAAGGTGGCACCAGTGCCGAGTCGGGCTGGATTGATGGAGGCACGTGGCTCCTGCAATCTGCCAGCCACATGACGGGCAGGTCAGTTTTATTTCCAGGGAAAAGGGCCGTAGTATTTGTTCGGGGCCTGTGGCTGGGAGTGGCCGGCTGGCTCCTGAAAATCCACGATACGCAGGATGGTTCCCAGAATAAAGGTGGCACCAGTGCCAAGTCGGGCTGGATTGATAGAGGCAAGTGGCTCCTGCAATCTGCCAGCCAGAAGATGGGCAGGTCAGTTTCACTTCCAGGGAAAAGTACCGTAGTATTTGTTTGGGGACCTGTGGATGGGAGTGGCCGGCTGGCTCCTGAAAATCCACGATACGCAGGATGGTTCCCAGATGAAAGGTGGCACCAGTGTCGAGTCGGGCTGGTTTGACAGAGGGAAGTGGCTCCTGCAATCTGCCAGCCAGATGATGGGCAGGTCAGTTTTACTTCCAGGGAAAAGGGCCGTAGATTTGTAGTTTGGGGACTTGTGGCTGGGAGTGGCCGGCTGGCTCCTGAAAATCCATGATACGCAGGATGGTTCCCAGATGAAAGGTGGCACCAGTGCCAAGTCGGCTGGTTTGATAGAGGAAGTGGCTCCTGCAATCTGCCAGCCAGAAGCGGGGCTGGTGAGTTTTTTCCCAGGGTAAAAGGGCCGTGGTTTGTGTTCGGGGCCTGTGGCTGGGAGTGGCCGGCTGGCTCCTGAAAACTCCACGATACGCAGGATTGTTCCCAGATGAAAGGTGGCACCAGTGCCAAGTTGGGGGGTTTGAGAGAGCCAAGTGGTTCCTGCAATCTGCCAGCCAGAAGATGGGCAGGTCAGTTTTACTTCCAGGGAAAAGGGCCGTAGATTATTTTGGGGACTTGTGGCTGGGAGTGGCCGGCTGGCTCCTGAAAATCCACGATACGCAGGATGGTTCCCAGATGAAAGGTGGCACCAGTGCCAAGTCGGGCAGGTTTGATATTACCAAGTGGCTGCTGCAATCTGCCAGCCAGATGATGGGCAGGTCAGTTTTACTTCAGGGAAAAGGGCCGTAGATTGTATTTGGGGAATTCTGGCTGGGAGTGGCCGGCTGGCTCCTAAAAATCCACGATACGCAGGATGGTTCCCAGATGAAAGGTGGCACCAGTGTCGAGTCGGGCTGGATTGATAGAGGCAAGTGGCTCCTTCAATCTGCCAGCCAGATGACGGGCAGGTCAGTTTACTTCCAGGGAAAATGGCCGTAGTTTGTGTTTGGGGGCCTGTGGCTGGGAGTGGCCGGCTGGCTCCTGAAAATCCACGATACGCAGGAGGGCTCCCAGATGAAAGGTGGCACCAGTGCCAAGTCGGGCTGGTTTGATAGAGGCAAGTGGCTCCTGCAATCTGCCAGCCAGAAGATGGGCAGGTCAGTTTTACTTCCAGGGAAAGAGGCCGTAGTTTGTGTTTGGGGGCCTGTGGCTGTTAGTGGCCGGCTGGCTCCTGAAAATCCACGATACGCAGGATGGTTCCCAGATGAAAGCTGGCAGCAGTGCCAAGTCAGGCTGGTTTGATAGTACCAAGTGGCTCCTGCAATCTGCCAGCCAGATGATGGGTAGGTCAGTTTTACTTCCAGGGAAAGGGGCCGTGGTTTGTGTTTGGGGGCCTGTGGCTGGGAGTGGCCGGCTGGCTCCTGAAAATCCACGATATGCAGGATGGTTCCCAGATGAAAGGTGGCACCAGTGCCAAGTCGGGCAGGTTTGATATTACCAAGTGGCTGCTGCAATGTGCCAGCCAGATGATGGGCAGGTCAGTTTTACTTCCAGGGAAAAGGGCCGTAGATTGTATTTGGGGAATTCTGGCTGGGAGTGGCCGGCTGGCTCCTGAAAATCCACGATACGCAGGATGGTTCCCAGATGAAAGGTGGCAACAGTGTCGAGTCGGGCTGGATTGATAGAGGCAAGTGGCTCCTGCAATCTGCCAGCCAGAATACGGGCAGGTCAGTTTTACTTCCAGGGAAAAGGGCCGTAGTATTTTTTGGGGGCCTGTGGCTGGAGTGGCCGGCTGGCTCCTGAAAATCCACGATACGCAGGATGGTTCCCAGATGAAAGGGGGCACCAGTGCCAGTCGGGCTGGTTGATAGAGGCAAGTGGCTCCTGCAATCTGCCAGCCAGAAGGGGCGGTCAGTTTTCTTCCAGGGAAAGGGCCGTGTTTGTGTTGGGCCTGTGGCTGGAGGCCGCTGCTCCTGAAAATCCACGATACGCAGGATGGTTCCCAATGAAAGGTGGCACCAGTGCCAGTCGGCTGGTTTATAGAGGCAAGTGCTCCTGCAATCTGCCAGCCAGAAGGGGCGGGTAGTTTTATTTGCCAGGAAAAGGGCCGTGTTTGTTTGGGGCCTGTGCTGGAGTGGCCGGCTGGCTCCTGAAAATCCACGATACCAGGATGGTTCCCAGATGAAAGGTGGCACCAGTCAGTCGGGCTGGTTGATAGAGCAAGTGCTCCTGCAATCTGCCAGCCAGAAGGGCGGTAGTTTTTTCCAGGGAAAGGGCCGTAGTTTGTTTGGGGCCTGTGGCTGGGAGGCCGCTGCTCTGAAAATCCAGATACGCAGATGGTTCCCAGATGAAAGGTGGCACCATGCCAGTCGGGCTTTGATAAGCAAGTGCTCCTGCAATCTGCCACCAGAGACGGGCGTAGTTTTATTCCAGGAAAAGGCCGTGTTTGTTTTGGGGCCTGTGCTGGAGTGGCCGCTGGCTCCTGAAAATCCACGATACGCAGATGGTTCCCAGATGAAAGGTGCACCAGTGCCAGTCGGGCTGTTGAAGAGCCAAGTGGTCCTGCAATCTGCCAGCCAGAAGATGGCAGGTCAGTTTTACTTCCGGAAAGGCCGTAGTTTGTGTTGGGGCCTGTGGCTGGGATGGCCGCTGGCTCCTGAAAATCCACATACCAGGATGGTTCCCAGAGAAAGGTGGCACCAGTGCCAAGTCGGGCTGTTTGATAGAGCAAGTGCTCCTGCAATCTGCCAGCCAGAAGCGGGCGGTGAGTTTTTTTGCCAGGAAAAGGGCCGTGGTTTGTGTTGGGGCCTGTGGCTGGAGTGGCCGGGTTGCTCCTGAAAATCCCCGATCGCAGGGGGTTTCCCAGATGAAAGGTGGGACCAAGGGAGTGGGTGGTTAAAAGAAGTGGTCCTGCAATCTGCCCGCCAAGGGGGGCGTTTAAATTTTTTTTTTTTTTTTAAAGGGAAAAGGCCCTGTTTTGTTTGGGGCCGTGGCTGGGGTGGCGGCTGGCTTGAAAATCCACCCGATCGCGGATGGTTCCCAATGAAAGGTGGCCAGTGCCAACGG
>NW_026994929.1:0-5029 GCF_028769735.1 Zonotrichia leucophrys gambelii
AACCAGCCCGACTCGGTACTGGTGCCACCTTTTACTGGGAACCATCCTGGGTTGTGGTTTTCAGGGGCCAGCCGGGCCCCTCCCACCACGGCCCCCCCAAAAACAAAACGGCCCTTTTCCCTGGAAGTAAAACTACCTGCCCGTCATCTGGGTCAATTCAGGGGCCATTGCTCTATCAATCCCCCCGACTCGGCACGGGCCCCCTTCATCGGGAACCACCCGGTATCGTGGATTTTCAGGAGCCACGGCCACCCCACCAAGGGCCCCCAAACACATCACGGGCCCTTTTCCCTGGAAGAAAAAATGACCTGCCCCCTGGGTGGCAATTGCAGGACCACTTGTTATCAACCCCCATCGGCACTGGTGCCACCTTTCACTGGAACCATCCTGCTATCGTGGGTTTTCAGGAGCCACGGCCACCCACCACAGGCCCCAAAAACAAAAAGCCTTTTTCCCTGGAATAAGACGACCTCCCTTTCCCGGCTGGGAGATTGCAGGAGCCACTTGCCCATCAACCAGCCCGACTTGGCACGGGGCCACCTTTCATCTGGGGAAACCCCCTGCGATCGTGGATTTTCAGGAGCCGCCGGCCACTCCCAGCCACAGGCCCCCAAACACAAACTACGCCCTTTTCCCTGAAGAAATTTTACTGCCCCTCTCGGGTGGGAGATTGCAGGAGCCACTTTTCCTCTACAATCCCGCCCGACTGCACTGGTGCCACCTTCATCTGGGAAACCCTCCTGGTATCGTTTAAAATTTTTAGGGGCCACCGCCACTCCCACCACAGGCCCCCAAAAAACCACGGGCCCTTTTCCCTGGAAAAAAAAAATACCCCCCCGCTTCTGGCTGGGAGATTGCAGGGGCCCTTCCCCCTACAACCAGCCCGACTCGGGACTGGGGCCCCTTTACTGGAACCATCCTGCGATCGTGGGTTTTCGGGGCCAGCCGGGCCCCCCCGCCACACCCCAAAAAAAATACGGGCCCCTTTTCCCCGAATAAATGACCTGCCCGTCATCTGGCTGGCAGATTGCAGGAGCCACTTTTCCTCTATCAACCCCCCACTTTGGGAAAGGGGCCACCTTTCACTGGGGCCATCCTCGTATCGGGATTTTTTAGGAGCCAGCCGGGCCCCCCCAGCCACAGGCCCCCGAACACAAACCACGGCCCTTTTCCCCGGGAAAAAACCACCCCCCGCTTCTGGGGGCAGATTTCGGGGCCCCTTCCCCCTACAACCACCCACTCGGGACTGGGGCCCACCTTTCATCTGGGAACCCCTGGTAGGGATTTTTAGGAGCCAGCCGGCCACTCCCCCCCACAGGGCCCCCCAAAACAAACACGGCCCTTTTCCTGGAAGAAAACTGCCGCCCTCTGGGTGCAGATTGGGGAGCCCCTTCCTCTATCAAACCAGCCCACTGGACGGTGCCAAACCCTTTTATCGGAACCATCCCGGTATCGTGGATTTTCAGGGGCCACCGGGCCCCTCCCAGCACAGGGGCCCCAAAAAAAAACTACGCCCTTTTTCCCTAATAAAGACCTGCCCCTCATCGGCTGCGATTGCAGAGCCAAAATGCCTCTATAATCCAGCCCCCACTTGGCACTGGGCCACCTTTTATCTGGAACCATCCGCGATCGTATTTTCAGGAGCCACCGGCCCCTCCAGCCACAGGCCCCCCCAAAAAAAAGGCCCTTTTCCCCGGAAGAAAACTACCCGCCCCTCTGGCTGGCAGATTGCGGAGCCACTTCCTCATCAATCCACCCCCTGGATGGGGCCCCTTCATCGGGGAAACCCTCCGCGATCGTGGATTTTAGGAGCCAGCCGGGGACCCCAGCCACACCCCCAAACACAACTAGGCCCTTTTCCCTGGGAAAAAGGAAAATGACCTCCCTCATCTCTGGCAGATTTCAGGAGCCACTTCCTCATCAATCCACCCGACCGCACTGGGGCCCCCTTTTTATCTGGGAACCATCCTGGGATCGTGGATTTTCAGGGGCCGCCGCCATCCCAGCCACAGGCCCCCGAACACAAACCACGGCCCTTTTTCCCCGGCAAAAAAACTCACCGCCCCCCTTTGGGTGGGAGATTGCAGGAACCCCTTCCCTCTATCAAACCAGCCCGACTCGGGACTGGTGCCACCCTTTCATCTGGGGAAACCCTCCTGCGAAACGTGGGTTTTCAGGGGCCAGCCGGCCCCTCCCCCCACAGGCCCCCAAACACAAACTACGGCCCCTTTCCTGGGAAAAAACGACCTGCCCTCTCTGGGGGGGGAATTGCAGGACCCCGTTAATCAACCCCCACTGGGCCCGGGCCACCTTTCATCGGGGCCATCCCGCATCGTGGATTTTTAGGAGCCAGCCGGCCCTCCCAGCCACAGGCCCCCAACAAAAACCAGGCCCTTTTTCCCCCGGAAAAATACCTCCCGCCCCTCTGGCTGGGAGATTGCAGGACCACTTCCTCAAACAATCCACCCACTCGCCGGGCCACCTTTCACTGGAACCATCCTCGTATCGGGGATTTTCAGGGCCAGCCGGCCCACCCCCGCCCCAAGGCCCCCAAAAAAAACTACGCCCTTTTCCCCGGAAGTAAACTGACCTCCCTCTCTGCTGGCAAATTGCAGAGCCACTTTTATAACCCCCACTTGGACTGGTGCCCCTTTTATCTGGGACCATCCTGCGTACGTGGGTTTTCAGGAGCCACCGCCCTCCCCGCCACAGGCCCCCAAAAAAAAAACCCCTTTTTCCGGGCCCCCCCTTTCCCTGGAAGTTTTAAAACCCCTACCTTGCCCCCCACAATTCTTGGGCGGCCCCCCCATGGGCCCCCCAAAACCCACTTTTTGGAAAAAAAAACCCCCTTGGGGGCCCCAACCCCTTGCCCTTGGGGTTTCCACCCTTTATTGGGAACCACCTGCGTATCGTGGGTTTTCAGGGGCCAGCCGCCACTCCCACCCCAGGCCCCCCCAAAAAAAAAGGGCCCTTTCCCTGGAAGTAAAACTGACCTGCCCTACTGGGTGGCAATTGCAGGGGCCACTTCCTCTATCAACCGCCCAAATGCACTGGTGCCCCCTTTCACGGAAAAATCCTGCTATCGTGGGTTTTCAGGAGCCAGCCGGCCACCCAGCCACAGGCCCCCAACACAAAAACGCCCTTTTCCCCGGAAAAAACACCGCCCTCTCTGGCTGCAGATTTCAGGGGCCCCTTCCCCTATCAAACCCGCCCACTGGAAATGGTCCACCTTTTATCTGGAACCTCCTGGTAGGGATTTTAGGACCACCGGGCCCCTCCCAGCCACAGGGCCCCCAAAAACAAAACGGCCCCCCTTTTTCCCGGAAAAAAACTACCGCCCCTCTGGCGCAATTGCGGGGCCACTTCCCCCTACAAAACCCGCCCGACCGACTGGTGCCACCTTTTTATCTGGAACCCCCTCGTATTGGGGGTTTTCAGGGCCAGCCGGCCACTCCCAGCCACAGGCCCCAACAAAACCACGGCCCTTTTCCCTGGCAAAAAAAAAACCCCCCCGCTCTGGGTGGGAGATTGCAGGAGCCCCTTCCCCCTATCAACCAGCCCATCGGACGGGCCAAACCCCTTTACTGGGGAACCCCCTGCATCGTGGATTTTCAGGAGGCCCGCCCCCACTCCCAGCCACACCCCCCCAAAAAAAACGGCCCTTTTTTCCCCGGAAAAAAACTACCCCCCTCGGCGGGAGATTGCAGGGGAAAATTCCCCTTTTCAAACCGCCCCACTTGGCCCGGTGCCACCTTTCCTGGGGGCCCCCGGATGTATTTTCAGGACCAAGCCGGCCCACCCCACCCAGCCCCCAAAACAAACCACGGGCCCTTTTCCCTGGAATAAAACTACCGCCCCCTCTGGGGCAATTCCGGGGCCCCTTTTAATCAAACCCCCACTGAAATGTGCCACCCTTTTATCGGGAAACCTCCGGTATGTGATTTTCAGGGCCACCCCCACTCCACCACAGGCCCAAAAACAAAAACGGCCCTTTCCCGGAAAAAAAAACTAAACCCCCGTCTCTGGGCAATTGCAGGCCACTTCCCTATCAATCCCCCCACTTGCACGGGGCCACCTTTCATCTGGAACCACCTGCTACGTGGATTTTTTAGGGGCCAGCCGGCCACTCCCCGCCAACCCCCCAAAAACAAACCCAGGCCCTTTTCCCTGGAAAAAAACCACCCCGCCCCTCTGGCTGGGAATTGCAGGAGACACTTCCCCCCTATCAAACCACCATCGGATGGTGCCACCTTCATCTGGGGAAACCCTCCTGGATCGTGGATTTTCAAGCCCGCCGGCCACTTCCCCCCAAAAAAGGCCCCCAAACAAAACAGGCCCTTTTCCCTGGAAAAAAACTAAATCCCCATCTGGGCAGATTGCGGAGCCCTTGCCTCTACAAACCCGCCCCACTTGGGACTGGGCCACCTTTCTGGGGGCCATCCCTTTTTGTGGATTTTCAGGGCCCCGCCGGCCACTCCCCCCACAAACCCCAAAAAAATTAGGCCCCTTTTCCGGAAGTAAAAACTGACCTGCCATCACTGCGCAAATGCAGAGCCACTTGTAATATAAACCCGCCCCAACTTGGGACTGGTGCCCCCTTTCATCTGGGAACCATCCGCTACGGGGATTTTCAGGACCAGCCGCCACTCCCAGCCCCCAGGCCCCCCAAACACAAACTACGGCCCCCTTTTTCCCTTGAAGTAAAACTCACCTGCCCCACTGGGTGGCAATTTGCAGGAGCCACTTGCGTCTATCAAACCAGCCCGATTGGCACTGGTCCACCTTTTATCTGGGAACCATCCTCGATCGTATTTCAGGGGCCAGCCGGCCCCTCCCGCCACACCCCCAACAAAAACACGGCCCTTTTTTCCCAAAAAAAACAAACCTTGCCCCCTTTTGGGTGCAGATTGCAGAGCCATTCCCCTATCAACCACCCGAGGACGGGGGCCACCTTTCATCTGGGGAAACCCCCGCATCGTGGATTTTTAAAGGGGCCGCCGGCCACTCCCCCGCCACACCCCCAACAAAA
>NW_026994930.1:0-5028 GCF_028769735.1 Zonotrichia leucophrys gambelii
TTTTCCCTGGAAAAAACTGACCGCCCATCATCTGCTGGCACAATGCAGCAGGGCCCCTTGGTAATTAAACCTGCCCAACTGGCACTGGGCCACCTTTCATCGGGGAAACCCTCCTGCTTTTCGTGGATTTTCAGGAAGCCAGCCGGCCACTCCCAGCCACAGCCCCCGAAACAAAATAGGCCCTTTTCCCTGGAAATAAAACTACCTGCCCGTCACTGGGTGGCAGATTGCAGAGCCACTTGCCTTATCAACCACCCCGACTCGGGACTGGTGCCACCTTTCATCTGGGAACCATCCTGCGTATCGTGGATTTTCAGGAGCCAGCCGGCCACTCCCCGCCACAGGCCCCGAACACAAACCACGGCCCTTTTCCCTGGAAGAAAACTAAACCCCCCCGCTTTTGGCTGGAAAATTGCAGGAGCCACTTGCCTCTATCAAACCAGCCCGACTCGGCACTGGTGCCACCATTTATCTGGGAACCATTTCCGCGTATTGTGGATTTTCAGGAGCCAGCCCGGCCACTCCAGCCACCCGGCCCCCGAACACAAACTACGGCCCTTTTCCCTGGAAGAAAACTGACCTGCCATCATCTGGCTGGCAGATTGCAGGGGCCACTTGCCTCATCAATCCAGCCCGACTCGGCACTGGTGCCACCTTTCATCTGGGAACCATCCTGCGTATCTGGATTTTTAGGAGCCAGCCCGGGCCAATCCCAGCCACAGGCCCCCCAACACCAAACCAAGCCCCTTTCCTGGCAAACAAATACCGCCCCGCTTCTGGCTGGCAGATTGCAAGAGCCACTTCCCTATCAAACCAGCCAACTCGGCACGGTGCCAAACCCTTTTATCTGGGGGAAACCCTCCCTGCGTATCGTGGATTTTCAGGAGCCAGCCGGCCACTCCCGCAGGCCCCCAAACAAAAACCACGGCCCTTTTCCCTGGAAGGGAAAACTGACCTGCCCGTCATCTGGCTGGCAGATTGCAGGAGCCACTTGCCTCTATCAATCCAGCCCGACTTGGCACTGGTGCCACCTTTGGGTTTTGGGAGCCATCCAGCGTATTTATGATTTTCAGGGGCCAGCGGCCACTCCCAGCCACAAGTCCCCCCAAAAAAATCTACGGCCCTTTTCCCTGGGAAATAAAACTGACCTGCCCATCATCCGGCTGGCACAAGCAGCAGCCACTTGGTATATCAAACCTGCCCGACTTGGCACTGGTGCCACCTTTCATCTGGGAACCATCCTGCATATCGTGGATTTTCAGGAACCAGCCGGCCACCCAGCCCCGGCCCCCGAAATAAACCACGGCCCTTTTCCTGGCAAACAAAACTACCCCCCCGTCTTCTGGCTGGCAATTGCAGGAGCCACGTTTCCTTTATCAAACCAGCCCGACTCGCACTGGGGCCACCTTTCATCTGGGAACCATCCTGCGTATCTGGATTTTCAGGAGCCCGCCGGCCACTCCCAGCAACAGGCCCCCGAACACAAACCACGCCCTTTTCCTGGAATAAAAACTACCCCGCGGGTTTTGGCTGGCAGATTGCAGGACCACTTGCCTCATCAACCAGCCCAATCGGCATGGTGCCTCCTTTCATCTGGGAAAACCCTCCTGCGTATCGTGGATTTTCAGGAACCAGCCGGCCCCTCCCAGCCACAGGCCCCGAACACAAACTCGGCCCTTTCCCTGGAAGAAAAACTGACCCGTTTTCTGGCTGGCAGATTGAGGAGACCACTTGGCTCCTATCAACCAGCCCGACTGCACTGGTGCCCAAACCCTTTCATCTGGGAACCATCCTGCGTATTGTGGATTTTCAGGGGGGGGGGCCAGCCGGGGCCCCTCCCAGCCAAGCCCCCAAAACAAACCACGGCCCTTTTCCCCGGAAAGAAAACTAAACCACGCCCCATCTGGCTGGAAGAATGCAGGAGCCACTTGCTCTATCAAAACCAGCCCGACTTGCACTGGTGCCACCTTTTATCTGGGAACCATCCCAGTATCGTGGATTTTTCAGGAGCCAGCCGGCCACTCCCAGCCACAGGCCCCCAAACCAAAACCACGGCCCTTTTCCTGGAAAAAATCTACCCCCCATCATCTGGCTGGGAGTTGCAGGAGCCCCTTCCTTATCAAACCAGCCCGACTTTGGCAAATGGTGCCACCTTTCATCTGGGAACATCCTGCGTATCGTGGATTTTCAGGAGCCACCGGCCACTCCAGCCCCAGGCCCCCGAACACAAAACCACGGCCCTTTTCCCTGGGAAAAAAACTCCCCGCCCGCTTCTGGCTGGCAGATTGCAGGAACCCCTTGCCTCTATCAAACCAGCCCAACCTGGCACTGTGCCACCTTTCATCTGGGAACCATTCCGCGTTTTTGTGGATTTTCAGGAGCCAGCGGCCACTCCCAGCCCCAGGCCCCCGAACACAAACCACGGCCCTTTTCCCCGGGAAACAAACTCACCCGCCCCGTTTCTGGCTGGCAGAAATTTCAGGAGCCACCTTTCCTCTATCAAACCAGCCGACGGCCACTCCCAGCCACGGCCCCCAAACAAAACTACGGCCCCCTTTTCCCTGGAAGTAAAACTGACCTGCCCTCATCTGGCTGGCAATTGCAGGAAACCACTTGACTCTATCAACCAGCCCGACTCGGCACTGGTGCCAACCCTTTTATCTGGGAACCATCCTGCGTATCGTGGATTTTCAGGAGCCAGCCGGGCCCCTCCCAGCCACAGGCCCCCAACACAAAACCCCGGCCCTTTTTCCCTGGCAAAGAAAACTTACCCGCCCCCCCTTCTGGCTGGGAGATTTCAGGAGCCCCTTCCCTATCAAAGCAGCCCACTCAGCACTGGCCACCTTTCATCTGGGGAAACCATCCTGCGATTTGGGTTTTCAGGGCCACCGGGCCCCTCCCAGCCACAGGCCCCCAAACAAAAACCACGGCCCTTTTTTCTGGCAAACCAAAATCCCCCCCCCCTTGCTGGCAATTCAGGGCCACTTTTCCCCCTATCAAACCCCCCTGGCACTGGGGCCACCTTTCATTGGGACCCTCCTCGATCGTGGATTTTCAGGAGCCCCGGGCCCCACTCCCAGCCCCGGCCCAAAACAAAACACGGCCCTTTCCTTTGGGAATTTAAAACTGACCTGCCCTCTTTTTGGTGGAGATTGCAGGAACAAATTGGGCTCTTCAACCCCGCCCAAATTGGCACGGGGGCCCCTTTTATCGGGGAAACCCTCCCGCGTATCGGATTTTCAGACCAGCCGGGGCCCCTCCCGCCACAGCCCCAAACAAAACACGGCCTTTTCCCTGGAAAAAAACTACCCCCCCACTTCGGCTGGCAGATGCAGGAACCCCTTGGTCTTCAAACCCCACTTGGACTTTTCCACCTTTCCTGGGGAAACCCTCCTGCTACGTGGATTTTCAGAGCCAGCCGGGGATCCCAGCCAAGGCCCCCCAAAAAACAAACAAAAGGCCCCTTTTCCCGGGGAAAAAACACCCCCCCCTCTTTTGGGGGAGATTTCAGGAGCCACTTGCCTATCAAAAACCCGCCGAGGATGGTGCCACCTTTTCTGGGAACCTCCCGTTGTGGGTTTTAGGGCCCGCCGGCCACTCCCCGCCAAGCCCCCAAAAAAAGGGCCCTTTTCCCGGAAGTAAAAAAACCCCGCCCCTTTTGCTGGCAATTGCAGGACCACTTGTTAAAAAACCCCCACTTGGGGGTGCCACCTTTCATCTGGGAACCACCCGTAAGTGGATTTTCAGGACCAGCCGGGGCCCCTCCCAGCCCCAGGCCCCAAAAAAAACAAAGGCCCTTTTTCCCCGGAAAAAATACCGCCCTCTTCTGGCTGGCAGATTCAGGAGCCATTCCTCTATCAAAACCGCCCGCCGCACTGGTGCCCCCTTTATCTGGGGGGAAACCCTCCTCGTATCGGGATTTTTTAGGAAACCAGCCGCCACTCCCAGCCACAGGCCCCCCAAAAAAACACGGCCCTTTTCCCCGAAGTAAAATGACCTGCCCTATTGGGGGCAGATTGCAGGAGCCCCCTTCCCTATCAAAACCACCCGCTGGCACGGGGCCACCTTCACTGGGAACCATCCTGCGTATCTGGTTTTCAGGGGCCGCCCCCCACTCCCGCCAGGCCCCCAAAAAATACACGGGCCCCTTTTCCCCCGAAAAAATACCGCCCCTCTGGGTGGGAATTGCAGGAGGCTTGCCTCTATCAAACCGCCCACTCAAACCCGGTGCCCCCTTTTTATTGGGAAACCCCCGGTATCGTGGATTTTAGGGGCCCCCGGCCCCTCCCACCACAGGCCCCCGAAAACAAACCACGGCCCTTTTTCCTGCAAACAAACTCACCCCCCCCGCTTCTGGTGGCAGATTTCAGGGGAACTTCCCCCTTCAACCCCGCCCAAATGGATGGTGCCCCCCTTTCTGGAACCTCCGCTATGTGATTTTTAGGGGCCGCCGGCCCCTCCCCCCAGGGCCCCCCAAAAAACCAGGCCCTTTTCCCCGGAAAAAAAACTACCGCCCCCTTTTGGCTGGCAAATTGCAGAGCATTGGTTATCAAACCGCCCGCCTTGGCACTGGTGCCACCTTTCTTGGGGCCATCCCGTATTTTGATTTTAGGGGCCCAAAACCCCCCACTCCCAGCCCCAAGCCCCCCAAAAAAAACACGGCCCTTTTCCCCCGAAAAAACACCCCCCTTTTTGCTGGCATTTTCAGAGCCATGGGGGTTTTCAAACCGCCCGACTTGCACTGGTCCACCTTTTTCTGGGAAACCCTCCTGAAAGTGGATTTTTTTGGAACCAGCCGGGGCCACCCCCACAGGCCCCCAAAAAACACGCCCCCTTTTCCCGGAAAAAAAACTACCCCCCCCTTTCGGCTTGCAGATTTCAGGACCCACTTGCCCCTTTTTAAAAAAGCCCACTTGGGGACTTGCCCACCTTTCATCTGGGAAACCCTCCTGCGTATTGGATTTTCAGAGCCACCGGGCCCCCCAGCCCCAGGCCCCCCAAAACCAAACCACGGCCCCTTTCCTGGAA
>NW_026994931.1:0-5026 GCF_028769735.1 Zonotrichia leucophrys gambelii
GGAGTTTGCAATATTGCAAAAAAAATCAAGTTGCAAAAAAACATGTCTGGAAAATCAGTGTAAGGACTGTTTCAAGTTGCAAGTGGCAAACAAATCAATTTCAAACCTTCCCCGACTTCCGTCGGAAAGGAGGAGTTTGGAAGGATGTCTCATATCAGGGTTTGCAAGCGCCGACCGGGGGGCTTTACCTTCCGAAGACCGACCTCTCTTGCGGGGAACGGTTTGCACATCATTGCAAAAAACTATTCCACTATGTCTGGCAAGGAGAAACTGTGCCTGCACAGAACACTCCATCGTGTGTACATGTTGCAGAGAGGTTTGAGAGTGTTTTGCAGAAGAAAAACAAAGTTGTCCAAAACACCTTCCAACCGAATGTCATGTGTTTGAAAAGGTAGATGTGGTAAGGTACTGTTTTCTATCAGTTTGCAAGCTGCGCAACAATCCTAGGTTGTGCAGCTTCATTCTTCACCTTTCCGAAGCAGCCGCACTCTCAGCTGCGGAGCGAAGAACGGCTTCTTCGCGCAAAGGCATTGTGCCGTCACAGTGCACTCCAAGCGCGGCTTCTGCCGAAATGTGCCCGACCGCGCTTAGCTCCGGGACATCGTACCTTCTTCTTGGGACTTTGTGGTCTACATCATTGCAAAAAACTATTCCACTATGTCTGGCAAGGAGAAACTGTGCCTGCACAGAAAACATCTCCCATCGTGTTGTACATGTTGCAGAGTGGTTTGCAGAGTGTTTTGCAGAAAAAAACAAATGTCAACACCTTCCAACCGAGTTCGTTTGGAAAGGTAGAGTGTGGTAAGGTACTTTTCATCTTTGCAAGCTGCCACACAATCCTATTTGTCACTTCATTCTTCACCTTTCGAAGCACCCACTCCGCGCCGAGCAAAAGCGCTTCTTCGCGCAAGGCGATTGTGCGTCACAGTCACTCCAGGCGCGGCTTCTGCGAAATGCCCGGACCGGCGCTTAGCTCCGGACATCCTACTTCTTCGGACTTTTGTCTACATCATTGCAAAAAACTATTCCATATGTCTGGCAAGGAAACGTGCCTGCCAGAAAACATCTCCATCGTGTTGTACTGTTGCAGAGAGTTGCAGAGTGTTGCAGAAGAAAAACAAAGTTGTCCAAACACCTTCCACCAATGTTCTGTTGGAAAAGGTGAGTGTGTAAGGTACGTTTTCATCTTTGCAAGCTGCCACACAATCCTAGTGTGTGCACTTCATTCTTCACCTTTCCGAAGCAGCCGCACTCTCCGTGCGAGGCAAGAGCGGCTTCTTCGCGCAAGGCGATGTGCCGTCACAGTGCACTCCAAGCGCGGCTCTGCGAAATGTGCCCGACCGGCCTTACCCGGGGCATCCGTACCTTCTTCTTTCGGGACTTTTGTGTCTACACATTGCAAAAACTATTCCACTATGTCTGGCAGAAAACTTGCTGCACAAACATCTCCCCGTTTGTAATTGCAGAGTTTGCAGAGTTTTTGCAGAAGAAAAACAAATTTCAAACACCTTCCAACCGAATTTCAGTGTTGAAAAGGTAGGAGTGTAAGGTACTGTTTTCTATCAGTTTGCAGCTGCGCACAAATCCAGGTTGTGCAGCTCATTCTTCACCTTCCGAAGCAGCCGCACTCTCCCTCCGAGCGAAGAAGCGCTCTTCGCGCAAGCGATTGGCCGCACAGTGCACTCAGAGCGCGGCTTCTGCCGAAATGTGCCGGACGCGCTGGTCTACATCATTGCAAAAAACTATTCACTATGTCTGGCAAGGAGAAACTGTGCCTGCACAGAAAACACTCCCATCGTGTTGTACATGTTGCAGAGAGGTTGCAGAGTGTTTTGCAAGAAGAAAAACAAAGTTGTCCAAACACCTTCCAACCGAATGTTCATGTGTTTGGAAAAGGTAGGAGTGTGGTAGGTACTGTTTTCTATCGTTTGCAAGCTGCGCACACAATCCTAGTGTTGTGCACTTCATTCTTCACCTTCCGAAGCAGCCGCACTCTCCAGCTGCGAGCGAAGAAGCGGCTTCTCGCGCAAAGGCGATTGTGCCGGTCACAGTGCACTCCAGAGCGGCGCTTCTGCCGAAATGTGCCGGGACCGGCGCTTAGCTCCGGGACATCCGTACCTTCTTCTTCCGGACTTTTGTGGTCTACATCATTGCAAAAAACTATTCCACTATGTCTGGCAAGGAGAAACTGTGCCTGCACAGAAACATCTCCCATCGTGTTGTACATGTTGCAGAGAGGTTTGCAGAGTGTTTTGCAGAAAGAAAAACAAAGTTGTCCAAAACACCTTCCAACCGAATTTCATGTGTTTGGAAAAGGTAGGAGTGTGGTAAGGTACTGTTTTCTATCGTTTGCAAGCTGCGCACACAATCCTAGTGTTGTGCAGCTTCATTCTTCACCTTTCCGAAGCAGCCGCACTCTCCAGCTGCCGAGGCGAAGAAGCGGCTTCTTCGCGCAAAGGCGATTGTGCGGTCACAGTGCACTCCAGAGCGGCGGCTTCTGCCGAAATGTGCCCGGGACCGGCGCTTAGCTCCGGGGACATCCGTACCTTCTTCTTTCGGGACTTTTGTGTCTACATCATTGCAAAAAACTATTCCACTATGTCTGGCAAGGAGAAACTGTGCCTGCACAGAAAACATCTCCCATCGTGTTGTACATGTTGCAGAGAGGTTTGCAGAGTGTTTTGCAAGAAGAAAAACAAAGTTGTCCAAACACCTTCCAACCGAATGTTCATGTGTTTGGAAAAGGTAGGAGTGTGGTAAGGTACTGTTTTCTATCGTTTGCAAGCTGCGCACACAATCCTAGTGTTGTGCAGCTTCATTCTTCACCTTTCCGAAGCAGCCGCACTCTCCAGCTGCCGGAGGCGAAGAAGCGGCTTCTTCGCGCAAAGGCGATTGTGCGGTCACAGTGCACTCCAGAGCGGCGGCTTCTGCCGAAATGTGCCCGGGACCGGCGCTTAGCTCCGGGACATCCGTACCTTCTTCTTTCGGACTTTTGTGGTCTACATCATTGCAAAAAACTATTCCACTAGTCTGGCAAGGAGAAACTGTGCTGCACAGAAAACTCTCCCATCGTGTTGTACATGTTGCAGAAAGGTTTGCAGAGTGTTTTGCAGAAGAAAAACAAAGTTGTCCAAAACACCTTCCAACCGAATGTTCATGTTTTTGGAAAAGGTAGGAGTGTGGTAAGGTACTGTTTTCTATCAGTTTGCAAGCTGCGCACACAATCCTAGTGTTGTGCAGCTTCATTCTTCACCTTTCCGAAGCAGCCGCACTCTCCACCTGCCGGAGGCGAAGAAGCGGCTTCTTCGCGCAAAGGCGATTGTGCCGTCACAGTGCACTCCAGAGCGGCGCTTCTGCCGAAATGTGCCCGGGACCGGCGCTTAGCTCCGGGACATCCGTACCTTCTTCTTCGGGACTTTTGTGGTCTACATCATTGCAAAAACTATTCCACTATGTCTGGCAAGGAGAAACTGTGCCTGCACAGAAAACATCTCCATCGTGTTGTACAGTTGCAGAGAGGTTTGCAGAGTGTTTTGCAAGAAGAAAACAAAGTTGTCCAAAACACCTTCCAACCGAATGTTCATGTGTTTGGAAAAGGTAGGAGTGTGTAAGGTACTGTTTTCTACGTTTGCAAGCTGCGCACACAATCCTAGTGTTGTGCAGCTTCATTCTTCACCTTTCCGAAGCAGCCGCACTCTCCAGCTGCCGGAGGCGAAGAAGCGGCTTCTTCGCGCAAGGCGATTGTGCCGGTCACAGTGCACTCCAGAGCGGCGGCTTCTGCCGAAATGTGCCCGGACCGCGCTAGCTCCGGGGACATCCGTACCTTCTTCTTCGGACTTGTGGTCTAATCATTGCAAAAAATATCCCTATTCTGCAAGGAGAAACGGCCTGCACAGAAAACATCTCCCATCGTGTTGTAATGTGAGAGGTTTCAGTGTTTTGCAAGAGAAAAAAAATTGTCAAAACATCAACCGAATTGTGTTTGAAAGGTAGAGTGTGGAAGGTCTTTTTATCTTGAAGTGGCACACAATCCTAGTTTTGCAGTCTTCTTACCTTTCGAAGCAGCGCATCTCCACGCCGAGCGAAGAAGCGTCTTCGCCAAAGGCATTGGCGTCAAGTGCACCCAGAGCGCGGCTTCGCCGAAATGCGGACGGCGCTGGTCTACATCATTGCAAAAAACTATTCCACTATGTCTGGCAAGGAGAAACTGTGCCTGCACAGAAAAGAACAAAAAACACTCCTCGTTTGTACTTTGCAGGGGTTTTTAGAGTGTTTTGCAGAAAAAAAACAAGTTGTCCAAAAAAAACCTTCCAACGAATGTTCTGTGTTTGGAAAAGGTAGGAGTTGGTAAAGGTACTGTTTTTATCTTTCAAGCTCGACCAATCCCAGTGTTGTGATTCATTTTCACCTTTTTCCAAGCAGCCCCCCTCCGCTCCCGGGGCGAAGAAGCGGCTTTTGGCAAAGGGATTGTGCGGCCAGTGCATCCCGAGGGCGGGTTTCCGAAAATTTCCCCGGGGCCGGGCTTGTCCCGGGGCATCCGCCTTCTTCTTTGGGGATTTTTGGTTTACATCTTCAAAAAAAATTCCATATTCTGAAAAGGGAAACGTGCCGACAGAAAACCTCCCTGTTTACATTTTAGAGGGTTTGCAAAATTTTTCAAAAAAAAAACAAAAAAAATTGTCCCAAAAAACCCTTTAACCGAATGTTCATGTTTGGAAAAAGGGAGGGTGGGTAAGGACTTTTCTATCTTTGCAAACTGCGCACCAAACCTAGTTTTGCACTTTTTCTTCACCTTTTCCCAAGCGCCCCCCTCCCGCTCGGGGCAAAAAGCGGGGTTTTTCGCGCAAAGGGTTTGCCGGACAGGCACTCCAGAGCGGGGGCTTTCCGAAATTGCCGGGGGCCCGGGCTTGTCCCGGGGCATCTACCTCTTCTTTGGGATTTTTTGGCACATATTGCAAAAAATTCCCTTTTGGCAAGGGAAACGTGCCTGACAGAAAACATCTCCCTCGTTTGTACTTTGCAGAGG
>NW_026994932.1:0-5025 GCF_028769735.1 Zonotrichia leucophrys gambelii
CTTTCTGGAGTAAAACACCTGCCCTCATCTGGCTGCAGATTGCAGGAGCCACTTGCCTCTAATCCAGCCCGACTGGATGTGCCACTTCATCTGGGACCATCCTGCTATCTGGAATATTAGGAGCCAGCCTGCCACTCCCAGCCACAGCCCCAAACAAATCACGGCCCTTTTCCCTGGAATTAACTGACCGCCCGTCCTGTGGCGATTTAGGACCACTTCCTCTATTGAATTCACCGACCGGCACTGGCCCCTTCCTATCAGGACCATCCTCTATCTGGATTTCAGGGCCCCATCGGCACTCCAGCCAAGCCCCACAAAAAATACGGCCCTTTTCCTGGAACAACTGCCGCCGTTCTGGCTCGGATTGCAGGAGGCCACTTGCCTCACCAACAGCCGACTGCCTGTGCCACTTCATCTGGGAACCATCCTGCTATCGGATTTCAGGAGCCACCGGCCACTCCCAGCCACTGCCCCCAAACCAACTGCGGCCTTTTCCCTGGAATAACACCTCCCCCTTCTCTGGAATCAGGGCCATTGCCTCTATCAAACAGCACTTGCAGGCCACTTGTCTGACCACCGCTATTGTGTTTTCAGGACCGCCGCACTCCCAGACAGTCCCAACATTAGGCCCCGAATAACGCTGCCCATAATTGGCTGGACTGCAGCAGCCCTTGTATTAAACGCCAACTGGCACTGGTGCCACCTTTTCTGGAACCATCCGCGTATCGTGGATTTTCAGGAGCCAGCGGCCACTCCCAGCCACAGCCCGAACACAAACCACGGCCCTTTTCATGAATAAACTACCGCCTCATCTGGCTGGAGATTGCAGAGCCACTTCCTCATCACCACCACTCGCACTGTGCCCCTTTCACTGGAACCACCGCGTTCGTGGATTTCAGGAGCCGCCGCACCCAGCCACGCCCCACACAAATACGGCCTTTTCCCTGGAATAAAACGACTCCCCTCGGCGCAATTCAGGACCATTCTCTACACACCATGGACTGGGCCACCTTTCACTGAACCATCGCGTATTGGATTTTCAGACCAGCCGGCCTCCACACGGCCCAACAAAACCGCCCTTTTTGAGAAACCCCTCTCGAGGACATTAAACGCGTGGGCCACTTTGGACCGCGTTTCAACCAGCCACTCGCACGGCCCAACACCTTTCTGGGAAATTCACGTATTGGAGATGAGAAACCCAAACCCTTCAAAACCACCCCCGCTCTGGTGCACACTGCCTCCCGATATGTGATTTTCAGGAGGGCCACCAGCCCCACCGCCCTCCCAAAAAACCTTCCCATCTGCTGCTATTGGGCCCATTGCCTTCTACCCCCGACTGCACTGTGCACTTTCTGGGACCATCCGCGTATGTGGATTTTCAGGAGCCACGGCCACTCCCAGCCACAGCCCCAAAAAACCACGGCCCTTTTCCTGGAAAAAACTACCCCCCTTGCTGGCATTGCAGGACCTTGTCTATCAAACCGCCGTGCACTTTCAACCATCTGAATCGTTGTGGTTTAGGAGCCAGCCCACCCCACCACAGGCCCCAAACACAACCACGGCCCTTTTCCGGAAAAAACTGACCTGCCCTCTCTGGCTGCAATCAGGAGCCACTTGCCTCATCAACAGCCCGACTGGCACTGGTGCCACTTTCATTGGGAACCTCGTATCGTGGATTTTCAGGACAGCCGCCACTCCCAGCCACAGCCCCAAACAAAACACGGCCCTTTTCCTGAATAAACACCGCCCTCTCTGGCATTGGCACATGCACAGCCAGTGCACCTTTCATCTGGAACCATCCGTATCTGTTTCAGAGCCAGCCGGCCACTCCCGCACAGCCCAAAAACACGCCCAGCCGGCCACTCCCAGCCACAGGCCCCGAACACAAACTACGGCCCTTTTCCCTGGAAGTAAAACTGACCTGCCATCATCTGGCTGGCAGATTGCAGAGCCACTTGCCTCTATCAAACCAGCCCGACTTGGCACTGGTGCCACCTTTCATCTGGGAACCATCCTGCGTATCGTGGATTTTCAGGAGCCAGCCGGCCACTCCCAGCCACAGGCCCCAAACACAATCTACGGCCCTTTTCCCTGGAAGTAAAACTGACCTGCCCATCATCTGGCTGGCAGATTGCAGGAGCCACTTGCTTATATCAAACCAGCCCGACTTGGCACTGGTGCCACCTTTCATCTGGGAACCATCCTGCGTATCGTGGATTTTCAGGAGCCAGCCGGCCACTCCCAGCCACAGGCCCCGAACACAAACCACGGCCCTTTTCCCTGGAAGTAAAACTGACCTGCCCGTCATTGGCTGGCAGATTGCAGGAGACACTTGCCTCTATCAAACCAGCCCGACTCGGCACTGGTGCCACCTTTCATCTGGGAACCATCCTGCGTATCGTGGATTTTCAGGAGCCAGCGGCCACTCCCAGCCACAGGCCCCGAACACAAACACGGCCCTTTTCCCTGGAATAAAACTCGACCTGCCCGTCTTCTGGCTGGCAGATTGCAGGAGGCCACTTGCCTCTATCAAACCAGCCCGACTCGGCACTGGTGCCACCTTTCATCTGGGAACCATCCTGCGTATCGTGGATTTTCAGGAGCCAGCCGGCCACTCCCAGCCACAGGCCCCAAACAAAAACTACGGCCCTTTTCCCTGGAAGTAAAACTGACCTGCCCGTCATCTGGCTGGCAGATTGCAGGAGCCACTTGCCTCTATCAACCAGCCCGACTTGGCACTGGTGCCACCTTTCATCTGGGAACCATCCTGCGTATCGTGGATTTTCAGGAGCCAGCCGGCCACTCCCAGCCACAGGCCCCAAACAAAACTACGGCCCTTTTCCCTGGAAGTAAAACTGACCTGCCCGTCTCTGGCTGGCAGATTGCAGGAGCCACTTGCCTCTATCAACCAGCCCGACTTGGCACTGGTGCCACCTTTCATCTGGGAACCATCCTGCGTATCGTGGATTTTCAGGAGCCAGCCGGCCACTCCCAGCCACAGGCCCCGAACACAAACTACGGCCCTTTTCCCTGGAAGTAAAACTGACCTGCCCGTCATCTGGCTGGCAGATTGCAGGAGCCACTTGCCTATCAAACCAGCCCGACTCGGCACTGGTGCCACCTTTCATCTGGGAACCATCCTGCGTATCGTGGATTTTCAGGAGCCAGCCGGCCACTCCCAGCCACAGGCCCCGAACACAAACCACGGCCCTTTTCCCTGGAAGTAAAACTAGACCTGCCCGTCTTCTGGCTGGCAGATTGCAGGAGCCGCTTGCCTCTATCAAACCAGCCCGACTCGCACTGGTGCCACCTTTCATCTGGGAACCATCCTGCGTATCGTGGATTTTCAGGAGCCAGCCGGCCACTCCCAGCCACAGGCCCCAACACAAACCACGGCCCTTTTCCCTGGAAAAAAACTACCTCGCCCTCTTCTGGCTGGCAGATTGCAGGAGCCACTTCCTCTATCAAACCAGCCGACTTGGCACTGGTGCCACCTTTCATCTGGGAACCATCCTGCGTATCGTGGATTTTCAGGAGCCAGCCGGCCACTCCCAGCCACAGGCCCCGAACACAAACCACGGCCTTTTCCCTGGCAAACAAAACTCACCCGCCCCGCTTCTGGCTGGCAGATTGCAGGAGCACTTCCTCTATCAAACCAGCCTGACTCGGCACTGGTGCCACCTTTCATCTGGGAACCATCCTGGTATCGTGGATTTTCAGGAGCCAGCGGCACTCCAGCCACAGGCCCCAAAAAATACTACGGCCTTTTCCTGGAAGTAAAACTGACCTGCCCTCATCTGGCTGGCAATTGCAGGACCACTTGCCTCTATCAAACCAGCCGACTTGGCACTGGTGCCACCTTCTTGGGAACCATCCTGCGTATCGTGGATTTTCAGGAGCCAGCCGGCCACTCCCAGCCACAGGTCCCCAAAAACAATCTACGGCCCTTTTCCCTGGAAGTAAAACTGACCTGCCCATCATCTGGCTGGCAGATTGCAGGACCCACTTGCCTCTATCAAACCAGCCCGACTTGGCACTGGTGCCACCTTTCATCTGGGAACCATCCTGCGTATCGTGGATTTTCAGGAGCCAGCGGCCACTCCCAGCCACAGGTCCCCAAAAAATACTACGGCCCTTTTCCCTGGAAGTAAAACTGACCTGCCCATCATCTGGCTGGCAGATTGCAGGACCCACTTGCCTCTATCAACCAGCCCGACTTGGCACTGGTGCCACCTTTCATCTGGGAACCATCCTGTATCGTGGATTTTCAGGAGCCAGCCGGCCACTCCCAGCCACAAGTCCCCAAAAACAATCTACGGCCCTTTTCCCTGGAAGTAAAACTGACCTGCCCATCATCTGGCTGGCACATTGCAGCAGCCACTTGGTAATATCAAACCTGCCCAACTTGGCACTGGTGCCACCTTTCATCTGGGAACCATCCTGCGTATCGTGGATTTTCAGGAGCCAGCCGGTCACTCCCAGCCACAGCCCCAAACACAAACCTACGGCCTTTTCCCTGGAAGAAAACTGACCTGCCCGTCATCTGGCTGGCAGATTGCAGGAGCCACTTGCCTCTATCAATCCAGCCCGACTTGGCACTGGTGCCACCTTTCATCTGGGAACCATCCTGCGTATCGTGGATTTTCAGGAGCCAGCCGGCCACTCCAGCCACAGGCCCCCGAACACAAACTACGGCCCTTTTCCCTGGAAGTAAGACTGACCTGCCCTCATCTGGCTGGCAGATTGCAGGAGCCACTTCCTCTATCATCCAGCCCGACTCTGGCACTGGTGCCACCTTTCATCTGGGAACCATCCTGCGTATGTGGATTTTCAGGAGCAGCCGGCCACTCCCAGCCACAGGCCCCGAACACAAACTACGGCCCTTTTTCTGGAAGTAAAATGACCTGCCTCATTGGCTGGCAGATTGCAGGAGCCACTTGCCTCTATCAAAACCAGCCCACTGGTATGGTGCCACCTTTATCTGGGAACCATCCTGCGTATCATGGATTTTCAGGAGCCAGCCGG